>NW_021381816.1:0-323 GCF_001605985.2 Dendrobium catenatum | reverse complement strand
TTACTTTAATCATTTTTAAATTAAATTATTTATAAAAATATTATTAAATCTTAGGCTTCGTTTGAGACAACATTCTTAATGCTCTCTTAAGTAGTTTTCTAATAAAAAAATTCTTGTTCAAGAAATTTGTATGCTTAAAAACTGTTTTAAAAACAGTAAGAAAACTATCTCAAATGAAACCTTAGATTTTTTATAGCGACATATATGAATGAGAATTCAGATCACATATATATGATTCTTTGAAAACTAAATAAGATTTTATTTCAATTGAAATTAATGAATTGATCAATATTGGCATCACACTTTCAAAATGTGAAAAGACG
>NW_021381815.1:0-224 GCF_001605985.2 Dendrobium catenatum | reverse complement strand
GGGGGAAATTGGGGCAAGAAGCCCATATATTACTACGTAAATAAAAATTACAAGTAAGGTATAACAAAAAAGATTAAACTCAAACAAAAAGATGAGAATAACCAAAAAACCTATACCCCCTTAAAACAAAAAACAGAAGAGAAAAACTGTTGGGTTAGAAACAGCCAATCAAAATGATAGGAGGGACCCCAAAATTGGACTTAGACTGCTAATCGTACGAGAAA
>NW_021381814.1:0-336 GCF_001605985.2 Dendrobium catenatum | reverse complement strand
AGGAGCTCATTAATTGCAAGTTGCCGACAATATCTTCTAGGACGATATGGACATCGGTCTGGCCGATTAGTACAAAACTTAGAAGATCGGCCAGAGCATCGCCCTGAATACAAACTGGACAATTTAAAATTGGCTTTATCTTCTAGGACAATCTCACAATCGTCCCAGTCGATCAGTTCAAATCAGAGGAAAATTGTCCAGAGCATCGCCCTGAATTCGAGCTGGCCGATATTTATCATCCTGAAGTAACTAAGGCTTTTGAATAGATCATCTTGGCCGATCCTGTGATCGTCTAGGACGATATGATCGTATCAATCATCCTTAATTACTCCCGTG
>NW_021381813.1:0-213 GCF_001605985.2 Dendrobium catenatum | reverse complement strand
TTGCCATTAAGCCCTTCCTAAATTAGCTCTTCATATTTTAGGTAACTCAATTAATTGGAAAATTCAAATCTATTTTAATTTAAAATTATTACCTAAAATACAAATCCTATTTTAGAAAAGCTCTGTTTAAAATTGCGCAACGAGAGGCGCGCCTTTGCGCAATGCTTCCCAATGGAGCCTCGAGGCGCACGCAATTTGGAGCTTAGATGAGGC
>NW_021381812.1:0-297 GCF_001605985.2 Dendrobium catenatum | reverse complement strand
CAAAATAACTATACCTGGAGAACGTTTGGAAATGGTTGCTTTTGCTGCATTCAAACCAAAAAAACCCTCTTTATTCCGGAATATAACAAGTTGTAAATCTGCAAGCTCCCTATCTGCCTGCTCCGGTATTAGCCTGTCCATACAATGATATAGACCAAGCTTCACCTCCGGATTTGAAGATTTCTTCTCTGAATATTGAAATTGAGGATTGAGATAATATGCCGCTGCATGTAGATGACGGTGTAACTGCACCTCCCACTGAGCATCAATGATATCCCAAATCTCCCTATAACTTGC
>NW_021381811.1:0-577 GCF_001605985.2 Dendrobium catenatum | reverse complement strand
GGACGGCCAGGGATGAGACGAACGGGGCCGATCCAAGATACGTCGAGTTCGGCTAGAGTAGGCGACGAAGGAGACAGCTTCGGCTTCCACGCGAGAGAGGGGCATCGGGATCAGTCCAAGCAGTGTGGGTTTGCACCTGGAGAGGGAGATCGGATAGTAGGGGCTCGGGTTCGGTCACCGCTGACTTGTGCGAAGCCGAGAGGGAGGAAGGGAGTTCGGCCTTCCCTGTTTCGGTCCGAACAGAGCAGAGACGGAGAGGGAGGGAGAGCTCGGTCTGGGTCTTCTACACACGGGAGAAGAAGAAGAAGAGGGGCTCGGCCCTTCTTGTTTCGAACGGGAGAGGTGGAGAGGGAGAGCTGGGCGCCAGAGAGGGGGCGACGGGAGCGTCCGGCCTTGGCTTCCGCTGGCTGGAGGCATCGGGTGAGGAAGATCGGCTGTGAGAGGGGGAGCCGGGATTCACCTAGGGCTGCTTCCGAACCAGAGCGAGAGAGAGGGAGAGGGGCTTCGTGAGAATGACCTAGCCGAAGGCTTCGTCCCCTACATTCTAACGTCTCTTCAAGCTTTACTCTGCGCTGAA
>NW_021381810.1:0-235 GCF_001605985.2 Dendrobium catenatum | reverse complement strand
GCCACAGGGAGTGGAAGAAGCGGCACGTGCAATCTCTGCATGCGAAGAAACGGAGCCGAACAATAACGACGAAAAGAGAAGATTAAGGGCGAGCCCTAGAATTCTCCTCTGAAGCAACGAATTTGAACAACCACGAGAGCGCCGGAGTCGGAGCGAATAAGCGTAAGTTTTTTTTTTCTCTACTTCTCCCTTTTATCGTGAAGTAACTGGTTATTGTGCGAAGAGATACATCGTT
>NW_021381809.1:0-640 GCF_001605985.2 Dendrobium catenatum | reverse complement strand
CATCACTCAAAAAAATAGACCCAAGATATCTAAAACGTGTGCTCTTATTAATGACTTGATCGCCCAAAGTCACAATCCCCCTCACTAGATCAATTATTACTAAAATTACACTAAATATATTCAGTTTTAGATCTACTCAAACGAAAGACTTTAGACTCTAAGGTTGACCTTCATAATTTAAGTTTACTGTTAACCCCTGTTTAACTAAGGGCAAACAAAAAAAATATACACACACCTCTGCTCCGTCGAGTCCCCAAAATCTTGCAGAAATGCCGCAAGAAATCCCGCTTACCTGCAGATCGACGCCGCTCCAGTCTCGTCTCCGCGATACTTGCGCATAACCGGCCTTGATCGTCACACTTCGATGTCGTTAAAAGCCAACCGAATGCAAAGTCTCGGGACTTCTTCCACGCAAACAGAGCCGAGTCCCGGTCCCACCTCCTCTTGCTCTCCCGTTGAAACCACTCGAATCCTTCGACACTCTCATACCCATTCCCGATCCATCAGATAGAATCAAAGGACAACCCCAACTGAAGCTTCCCTATCCAGTTCGCAGAAGTCAAACTCCATCCCGAATCCAAACCTCTTCTTCATTCCATCTCTCCGCCCCTTTGTTGCAAGCTGCACCTTCGGTCTAGAG
>NW_021381808.1:0-233 GCF_001605985.2 Dendrobium catenatum | reverse complement strand
CATCTTCATTCTCAGGTTGTAAGTGTTCACTCTATGACTCTTCCACTTTTAGTGCAATATTTTTCTCCTTTCGTGGTTCACCTGCATCAATGTTTCTTTGACTTACTCCTTGCTCATAAGCAATGAGTGAACCAAGAAGATTATCAATAGAGTAAATGTTAAGATCTTTAGACTCTGTAATTGCAGTAATTTTAGCATCATAAGCAGTAGGTAAACATCAAAGAATTTTATTA
>NW_021381807.1:0-280 GCF_001605985.2 Dendrobium catenatum | reverse complement strand
AACGAAAGTATGATATTCTAATCCAAGAATCTGAAATACCGGATCTCCAAAATTTTGAAGCTTCCTCATCAGGAGATGAGTATTTTAAGTGGGGGAGAATTGATGTAGGCAAGCTTTGGGCTGCTTGCTACCTCTTGGTTTTTGTCCTTGGGCTACTTCTTGTTTCTCTGTTTGGGGCCTTGGCTGCTCTCGGGTGGGCTTTGGCTGCTTGGTTTTGAGATGAAATTGTTGTGTTCTACTTAATTTTTAGCTCATTAATGCTTGATCTAATGATACCTCA
>NW_021381806.1:0-891 GCF_001605985.2 Dendrobium catenatum | reverse complement strand
TAATTCCAAAAGCTGGGGACCAAATCCACATCACCCCCCTACTTTTCCTCACTACTTTCTACATCAGGGCTTATAGAGAATTCAATACTGCGGATTTAATCATTTGATACATTGATCACTTAACCACGATCCACGATCCGGGTCATAAGAGGAGACCCAATCTAGCCTTAGGACACATCATAGCCTATGTCTTTAAAACCAAATACAAACTTCAGTATCCTATTCCACCTAACCTCCCAACTCCCTTCTACTCAAATAGTTCCTTCAGTACTCTTCACAGTACTCTTCTCCAACTTGAGGAACTTCGGGGGGCTAGAGAGGAGGAGGCTCCCGCTCCCTTTCCTGACCCTGTTCCTCTCCACTAGCACTCACCGATTGACCAGTTGATTGAGAGGTTTGATCGATGGGAGACTCGCTTTGATGCCTACGTTGCTGCACAGGAGCAGCAACACTCTGAGGACATTGCCCGATACGAGCAGCACCGCACTGAGGATTTAGCCCGATTTGATAGTTTTCTTACTCACTAGCAGCAGCAGCATGACCAGGACATCGGCCGATTCAATGCTCAGTTTACCACGCTTGCCAGCTACTTTTGCTATCCACCTCCACCACCTCCTTCAGATGATCAGGATCCCTCGTTCTTTTAGTCTGTGATTTCTGTTGTTTGTTTCCTGTTTTTTTGTAGTTTGCTTTTTTTTTGTTTGTTTTTCTTTTGTATCTGGACCCTTTTTTTGTGATGACAAAAGGGGGAGTAGGGTGTGGTAGAAAAAGTTTTTGGGTTTGTAACTTTGAAATACTAATGGACTTTTTTGGATATTTTCCTACTTGTGTTTGCCATCATCAAAAAGGGGAGATTGTTGCAAATCTAATTTCATGGCTTATGTTTTGATG
>NW_021381805.1:0-388 GCF_001605985.2 Dendrobium catenatum | reverse complement strand
TTTCATGCACAGTTAGTCATGTATATGATTTACAGATCATCTATATGAACAGTTAAAGTTTTTTTTGGACAATCTGTTATGAAGGTTATTTTATACACTATCAGTTGTCTGTATGATATTTAGATCATCTATATGAACAGTTAAAATATGTTTGGGTGATCTAGTATTAAGCTTACTTTCTACACTGTTAGTCATCTCTATGATATTTAGATCATATGTACAATCAATTAATTTTTTTTTATTATCTGGTATGAAGCTTATTTTGTACACTATCAATCATCTATTTAAACTAACATCATACAATATGAATAGGGTTAAATCTTTTTTTTTTTTCAATTTCAATTTTAAATCTTTCAAGAGGATGTACCTTGGTGTATGCTTTTTGCTG
>NW_021381804.1:0-563 GCF_001605985.2 Dendrobium catenatum | reverse complement strand
CCGTCGTTTTAACTTAAGTAAGTTATTTTACGCCGCTTGTACTATACTAACACCTTCGTACTGTACAATTTATTTTAAATACATACTTAATTTAACCCGTGATTAGTGCAAGAAATCCGGGCTTAATCATAAATTAAACATTGTACTGTACAAACCCATTTATATAATATGAGGAGCATAGACGAATTATAATCGTCCTGAAGATTGTCTTGGACGATCTCTTTGGTTTTGTCTCATCATACTGTATGATGTAAATCATATCATACGATGAACAGAGACGATGTTTGATCGTCCCAGGTATCGTCCTGTACTAACAGTATTGTTATGGATCTTACCATACGATGTAAAATCATACTATACAAAGTTTTTTGAACTGTTCATACCAGGACAAAGTTTGTTTATACATATCGTATTGTACGATGTGAAACCGTACTGTATGATATTAACGGCTACTTTTGAAGTCTCAGGGGTTTTGGAGCCCATTTTTATGTGTAAAACTTGTCATTTTTTTAGGGTTTGAATCAGATAGAGGAGAACGTGGTTAGAGAGGGATTCTGAGGGAG
>NW_021381803.1:0-225 GCF_001605985.2 Dendrobium catenatum | reverse complement strand
ACCCCCGCCTGCCCGCTGTCGCTAGCTGCCCGTTGCCACGGCTGAAATAAGTGGGATCGGGTTGACCCAAACCCGAATCGGGAACCCAGAAAATTGACCCGTTTGCAAAAATGGGTCGGGTCGACCCGAACCCGAACAGTGTTGGGTCAACTTCGGATTTGACCCGAACCCGGCCTTGATCCGAAATTTGAAACCAGAGGCGAGAGGCCTCAGGAGAGGCGGAAG
>NW_021381802.1:0-361 GCF_001605985.2 Dendrobium catenatum | reverse complement strand
ACCTGAGGATGAAGATGACATTGTACTAATGATTAGACAGTTTAGAAGCTTTCTGAAGAGGAAGCAAAAAAGGTTCCAGCAATAGAATCGAGGTAAGTTTAATAGGAATGTTAAGATTTAAAATGATATTATTTACTATGAGTGCAGGAAACCTGGACACATTAAGTCAGAATGCCCAAAACCCAAAGCCACTCCTAGCAAGGAGAATGTAGAGGAGTAACCAATAGTGAGAAGGGCAAGAAAAAATTCTAAAAAGCTTTCTGGGCAGACTCAGCTTCAGAATCACCAGAGACTAAAAATGAAGAAGAAGTCACCAATCTATAATTGATGGCCGATAATCTTAATTAGTTAGATCAATAAG
>NW_021381801.1:0-394 GCF_001605985.2 Dendrobium catenatum | reverse complement strand
AATAAAGTTATATAAAACAAATATAAAATATAAAATATAAAATAAAAATATTTGTTAATTTTAAAAAATAAAAGAGAATGTACGTACGTGTCACCCTCAGGTGCTATCAACATTCTACCATCTGTCTTCTGCTCTACTGCAGCTGCTGTCGAAGGTCCAGCTGCTGTCGAAGGTCCAGCTGCTGTCGAAGGACCAGCTGTAGCAGGTTGATGGGGTGGTGGGGGATATTATGGTGGAGCATATGGTGGAAATAGATAAGTAGGAGGGGCACCAGCATACGGTGGAGGTGTGTAGTATGGGTAGAAAGGAGTACTCTGCCCAGGATCTGGTGAAGGAAAATGGACGTCTGGTGAGTAGAACTGTGGGCTACCGCTTCCATGAGTGGGTAAAGGCT
>NW_021381800.1:0-306 GCF_001605985.2 Dendrobium catenatum | reverse complement strand
TCAAGAAGAATCTTCCCCGGTGAATGAGAAAGGGGGGGGGGTCAACATCAAGACCAAATCGCCACCGGATCTGCAATACTTATGCAAGCAGACAGAAGGTATTTACAATCTACAACGATCGCCACCGAATCCGCAACACTCGTATTAGCGGGCAGAAGGCGTGTATATGATCTCAAATGAAAAGTTGTGTGCATCCAAATGACAATTACCTACACAACTACAACTATTTCAAGCTACCCTTGCACGTGCACCATAGCTTGTGTACACATAGGCAAGGTTTAAAATTGCGTATTCGGGTATTGAGGC
>NW_021381799.1:0-7114 GCF_001605985.2 Dendrobium catenatum | reverse complement strand
TTTGTGGGTTTAGGACTTAGGATCAGGTGATCCTTTAGTTTAAATTTCATCACATTTGGGGTTCATTTGGTTTCCCAAGTAGGAGCCACAATAATTCCCCTTAGAAATCCCCCTTCAGCCTTAATAAAATTCTAATAAATTTGATTTAATTCTTAAAAATTCCCCCAAAATACCCCTAATTAACCTCAATTCATCCCTCAATCAGTGAAAATTGGAATCCCTTTAATTTGACATTCAAATATATTCTAATCTAATTTTAAGCTAAAATCACTATTTAATCAATTTTAATTAATTAAAAATTATTAAAAATCCCAAAAAATCTTTAAACACTTTCTTGATTCTTCCTTAGAATCATTCGATCTTGAGTAGATTTCAAGAAGTTGGAGACTCCATTTTGGGTTCAAATCCATTAAAAGGGCATTAATTAAAACAATTCAAATCATTAAAATGGCTCCAAAACTTCCAAAATCATACTACATTATAAAAATTCTAAATCAATCAAACTCAGAGGCTAATGACTCTAATAAAATCTAGTAGTATTTCCAAAATTTCAAACCTCAAAATCTGTGTCTTCAAAGTTTAAAAAGTCAACATTTTGGTCACACTCTAGGTCAAATAGGACTAAACTTCTTAAAATCATAACTTTTGATTAAGAAAACTCCAAATGAGTGTACCACTGTCTAAAACTCATAATTGGGTCTAGTATTTATTAAAAATCTAAATCCCAAGATAACTCTAATTAAAAGTCAAATTTTGCCCCTATTAGCACCCGGATAACCTCAAAACTTATTACTCTCCCAAATCAAGAATTCTCTTAATAGAATAATCTCAACCAACCATTAAACATCAGAAACCACACTCCCTTATATTAATTCACCTTTTAATCCAAAACCAATAAATAACTCTTAATCAACCCGATTCTACTGGTAACCCATGCCTACGAGGCTATAACTTTAGCCCACCAAGGAAAGTGAAAATAAATCTTCACGGCCTGGTGTTGAAACGAAAGGTAGTTAATCGATTAACTTTAAAATAGTTAGTTAAAATTCTTATCTAGTTCAATACTTAAATTTAATCTAAATCCCTTTTGAGCTCTTAACAAACTCAGACTTTCAGACAACTCAACTAATAACCCACTTAGGAATCTACCCGCAGCCACACAACCTTCTCAAAACACTTTAGATGATGTGCTAGGACAACCAAACTCTAGATCTAGTAGGCCGGTGTACTTTACATGTTGACCAACTTGTGCCGGATTATTTCGTCAGTTTTCACTGCCATGTTGTGAATGAAATTGCCTTTTGCTGTGTCGTTACCTTTTCTGTACTCTGTGAATGAATTTATGAACTGGTTTAGGTAGACATAGAATTACCCCTTAGGTTAGGATACGGATCTGGATGTTGACACAGTTTCTGCAGGGTGGCCACGCTCATGCAGAGTACCCAAGGCCCAATATAAAAAGAGGGCCAAATTAAAAAATGCATAAAATATATAAATTCTTTGCACAGCGTGACCTTCAGCTGCTAAAAGCACCCCATAATATAAAATAACTGGTGCCAGGTGTTACTCGCTCATATACAAACTGCTTGGGAATAACTGCTTTTTTTTTTTTATTTATAATTAATTGCTTAGGGATAACCCTGCAGGCGAGTCTAGGATTTTGTATATTGGGATCAATGTGAATTTGTTGTAAGTGGTCAAGTTGTTGTGAAAGTTATATTTTGAGTTGCGGATATATAGGTCCAAAGTTTTGGATTCCAAAAGAGGGAAAAGGATACCCCTTGGGGAAACACTCCTTTTCCATTTGCGAAATCCAAATTTGCCGATCATTTAACATTCTTCACCTACCCAAAGAGGAAAGATTGCCTTCCCCTTTATAAAGGGAAGTGCCCTCTTATCCATTTGGCGTAATCCACTACGAAGATTCCAAGAAAGACTGAAGAAAAGGAGTCTCGAAGAAGAACGGTGAACTGAGACTTGAGATTGAGAATATCCCACTCAAAACTACTTGCGTCATTACTAGCGTTTAAGAATCCGCGGCTGTTGGTCAGTTAGTGCCCGGCCACTTTACTTTTACAAAACTCTGATTGTAATAAGCAAGCAATTTGCCCTATGACATTTATAATTGGTTAATTTATATTTTGAGTGTTGTGATGGAATTGATTGCCCTTTAGGACTTGCCTGCTTTTCTTAGTTTTTTGTGCGATTTTGTGTGCCGCTTTTGTTTTTTCTGGACTCGTTAGTGCTCGTTGAGGCTGCTGAAAAAATTTGATCAAGTAACCTTAAAGTTAACTAAAAATTAGTTTGAGTCTAAATAACATAGAAAGATAACGAATTCTAGAATAGCCGGGATCGGACCCCGGGGTCGCATGCATATTTCTGCATTACTCTTCCTTGCTTTAGATCCTTCCCCGCCTTGTGGGTAGAGTCCGAATAGTCTTGACCTACTGGAGGACGAGGTGCCAGACCTGGGGAAGTCCAGTCTTCTTAAAAAAAACTTATTTTCTAAAGCCTGTTTTAAAATTTCAAGCATACTTGACTTTGAGGATGTTAACCAGCATGCAATTTGCATTAGAAACATACTTAAAGTGTCAAAAATTTTTAATTGGCATCAGTTTAGCATTTTTTAGCACCCAAACATAAGTTAAAGGGGGCCAATTTAGGAGGAATCTCTAGAAGTCGCGCCCCAACTCTCCAAAAACACTCTAAATATAAACGTTCCCACCATTCTTTCATGAAAAGACCGGACTCATCTATTTTAAAATCGATAGGGTGGTTAGCTGGCTCGCCCCAATTCTTAGGCCGGGGAAAGTCCAGACCTTGCACCTGCATTAGTTTAGGATCGGACAACTGTTGGTCCAGTGTTCCAAAATAGATTTAGGATCCAGGGCCAGATCTTTGATAATAAGACCCTAAATTTCGGGAATATAAGTCCCAAATTTCTTAATAAAAATACTCAACTCTAATTCAAAGTTTCATTTCAATCCTAAAACGTATAAGCCCAACACTTAGATTAAGTTTTGGGATACTTCCGCGATGGTTCCGGGGAACTCTTACAAAGTATCCCCTACCTCTCTTTCGGCTTTGAATCTGTTCAATAACTGCTCAATCTTGCTCCATTCCCTTTTGATTTCCAATAATTTTATTCAGGCTTGATATCACTCCTAGAAACTCTAACAAAATTCTGCCACCATTTTAATCGGAATTTTCGTAGGGGATTTTTTGTCTCTCTCTATGATGTTAATTAACTACGAGGGCTTGGCGCTCGTGGAAAGTTGGAAACCACAGTAACACCTGATTTTAAAATATTTTTAAAATTCACTAGATTCTTTGGGAAAAACTTAAAGATAATGAATCGTCGTGCGTTTGCATTAGAAGAATTATCGTAGAATGGTGTCATTTTCTCGTTTGGAGAGAGACAATCCTTCTCTCGATAAGGCTTTGGAATGTGAATAGTGGCGATTCTAACTTTTCTTGAATATTGTAGTTGGGTATTTTAGCTGAAACCCTGTTATTATCCCTTCGGGGCCATATAGCGTTTCTCTTTAGACCGATTATAATATTCAAGATGGAGTTGTATATTAATCTGAGTCGAACAGCCGTTACGAAAGTTTATTTCTTTTTCCCCCGGATGATATAATTCTTCTAACGAGTTGATTCGACCTTGGAATATGAGCTTAATCTAGTTTCTGAAATCCCCAAAGAAACTAACATATTTTTTTAAAAAGTATGTTTTCAAAATTCACCACACAAGAATGGCACGCCCTGTGGGACCAAATTCTCTTCCCATCTTTAATAGTAGGCAGAATTTTGTTCATCGGTAGTTTTAACTGCATTTGCTCCGGTTCGGTCCCTCTACCCATTTCTTTTCTTGGAGTGGTGTGAGACAACATGTTAAAAGTAAAAATTAATATTAAAGAGAGGTTGTACCTCCAAATGCTCCTAGTTTTGATTTGATTCTGACCTTTCTGCCCCAGCATAGCCTGTGAGGCGACAGCGTCAAATCGGATCCCGGGATATCCTCAACCTTATGGAATTTATGGTCGATTAAAATTTTCTCCATTCAACAAGTCTAAAATCCTCTAAAATGAATAAGAATCAAAATTTTTATTTCGGACATCCTCCAACTACTTTAGTTTTAACCCCCTCACTTCCCCTTTGACCTCTAAGGATGGGAGGGTTAAACTATTTCTTTGTACTTGGGTTTTCTTACCAGTTCCAATAAGCCTTCGGGCAAGGGGAAACTCTGTCGTTGTGTTTTGGAGGCCTATAGAAAAACCCCTTTCAACCTTCCGACACTTAAAAATCTCTTCAAAGTTTTCTTAAACTCTAAAGTTGTCGATAATGTTACCCCTTACGGGACCTTTCTTGTGGGCTAGTATATGTCAAAATATTTTCTTTAAGAAACCGTTTCTTGGGCATGTTACTTAGCCTCTTCACCCCTTTTAACTTTGTGTTAAGCAATTCCCCTTTGCTGCCTCGGACACATGTTGGGAGGGGGCTGAGATATTCTTACAAGCCTATTTCAAAAAAGAAATAATATATTTTTCATTTCACTCTTCAAACTAATCTTAATTTCAATCATTCTTTAACTTTTAGAGAATCCCAAAATGGCCGGGTAAGTTGATCTTCTCCTTGACCGGGTATGTCCGCTCAACGTATATGATCAAGGAAGTACCGGTAATTTTTTGGGATGGATTTTAATACCTTGGAACTCTATATGGAAATGGACATGAGATAGTCAATTTGCGATGACCAGAAGGCGTTCCTTACCCCTGAGGTGAGCTGATTGTTGGATCTGCACCAGCTGCACCAGTAGAGAGTGATGTTACCAAAACAGCTCTGAACCAGTTACTGAAGCCCCCTACTGAAGTCAAATCTGTTTTTGAGGAAGGGTCTAGTCTGCGACTTAGCTTTGCCACTAAGAATCAGAAGAAAAACTATTTGAGGAGACTTAGGAAGAAAAGATCTCCAAGGCTAAGAGAGTCGTACCTTTTAAGACCTTAGCTCAAGTAGAACCTGAGGCTGATGAGGAGCTACCTATTTCCTGCTTCCTCTCCCCTCCCTAAAGGGGAGTCCGCTTTTAACCCTTTAGCTTCAGCTCAAGGGGAGGAAGAGGGGGGGCAAATAGCTAAAAGGGCGGGGGGATAGCCCAGTCCCCCACCATCGCCCGGCGACTACTCGACTAAGAAAACTCAGAAAGGAAAAATACATCCAAAGGACAAAGGACCCTTTTAAGAAATATAAATCCATACCTGTGCTGCACAGTCTGGACAGGACTAAAGAAGAGTACTGTAAAACAGGTTGAAAGGGACGTGATCTCACATCGCCTCCAAAAAGAAGTGTTTGAAGGAAGAAGTGTCTGAGGGCAAAGAATTTGACCCCGCAATTTTGTTAAGAAAAGAATAAGATAGTATGTTAGACAGCCCGCCCTCACTACTTTGGGTACTGGTTGATGGATATCCAACTGAGGTGCCACGCCCTCCGTCCTTCTCAAAACAGAGGGTAATTATGTTGACTGGAGCCGTCCGAGAGAGGCCACCGTCCTACTGGGTACGGACCCCCGTAAACCCCCACATAAACCTGTTGAGATTGGCCTCAGTGTTGTTAAGCCAAAGGCAAGCGTTGAGGTTCAAAGATCTGTAGGATTGTTAAAGGCAAAAGACCCAAAATCTCCTGAAAGGAAGTATGTACAAAGAGGACTAAGTCTGGAGAGTTCTGCCACCACCTCCTAGAACTCTAAGTTCATTTTGCAGCTCCACACGAGTTCCCAGCGCAACCGCCCGACTCCCAGTTCTCAGTTGACTTGATGGGATGTCCAGTACTACGTACCCACAGTTGTTATACAGTTGACAGTTCTCCCACAGCCAGTTTGATTCAAAGTTCAATAGCCACCATCCCTGTTGTCCCAGTTTGAAGGATCCCCAAGATCCGAGCTGTCATTCCTAGGCTCCCTAGTCAGGTGTCTGAGGACCTTACCTTGCCAGATGTAATGAGCTATTACTTTACAAGCTCCTGCTTTCCCTCACCGGGTATATGTCCCTCTCCCTATAGAGGACTTGCCACTCTTCTTTGACTACCAGTTCTGGATAGTCGAAGAGGCAGAGAATGACCAGGATCTAGAAATGGAAGACTGAACCGGATTTACAAAGTCTAAACAGATCCTAATCCAAAGCTAAACAGAAATTATTGCCCGCTGGATTCTGAAGAGTTATTCACATGGTGAATATAAAAGGGTACCTACCCCTTGCATCCTAAGTCAATTTGCGGGACTAGACCTGTTAGGAAATAGTTCAAGAGAGATAAAAAAACATCTTGTTGAATAGAGAGGGAATGGCCTCTTTTGACCGCTGATCTGCGATGATCTCCTTGGGAATTGAAGATTGATATGTTGGTAGCATTCGCCCATGGTTGAGACTATGGGATCTAATAAAGATAGCTGAGCCCAGCAAACGTCGATCTGTTAGAGATGACGATGTTTGACGTCAGATTTCAAATGAGTCTGTTAAAGGCCAGAGACGAAGAGCACATATAAAAAAACTTGGAGACCTCAGCTCGCAAGCATGATGTCACAAAGTTAGAGAGATGCCAAGAACAAGTTGGATAAGTCGCAAGCAGAGCTCTCTTAAAGTTCAGCAGTCAGCTCGAGACTTCACAGAAAAGGCTACAGAGGCGGAGAATTTTAGTTCCAAACCTCACTCGAGTCACCATCTGGCCCCATTCCTTGTTCCCAGTAGGAAGCGCCTCACAGTCTTACCCCACAGTTACTCGTTCCACCCGCTCTTCCGATTCCACCTCAGAAAGACATTAAGCAAACGGAATTGAGACCAGGTAAGCGGACACGGCCTTAGCTCTTTCGCAAGGAACCGCGTCTATCCAAAGGGTAGACCTACCCCCGAAAGAATAGACTTAGTTCCTTACCCAAAGAAACTTGCGGTGCACCAACTTTTAAATTAAAATTCACTGGAATTGAAAATCCGAGACAGCATCTGGCCCACTTCCGAGCAAGCATGTTGCAATGCAGGAGGCCAGATGCTCTACTATTTTGCCCAATTTCTAAGTATTAGTTTCTATCGGCATTGCTTTTGAATGGTACGCCGATACGCCCATCTCT
>NW_021381798.1:0-297 GCF_001605985.2 Dendrobium catenatum | reverse complement strand
GGATTTTTTTTTTTTTTTGTGTTTGATTAGAAATAACATGAACTCAATGTAAAGTGTGGCCACGGTCGCCTAGAGTGGTGACGGCAGTTGGTAGGGATGACGATGGTAGTTGCTATGAACATCATGGGCATTGGAGGCAACCTTGGGTATCACACATGATAGCAATAACGGAAAAAATCACCAATGGCAATTGTGGTGGCCAATGGGCAATAATAACAATGCCGATGATAGCTATGATAGTAGGCGACGACAATGGTGGGTGAAAAGGATGATTGTCATTAATGAAAGTGATGGCTG
>NW_021381797.1:0-413 GCF_001605985.2 Dendrobium catenatum | reverse complement strand
ACTAATTTTAAATTTATTTAAATCCTTCAAAAAAAAATAAAGAAAAAAAAAAGAGAAGAAGAAAATTCACTCTCTCGATCGAGACAACAAAATAAAATGAAATTTTAAACATGAGTAAAACGAATGAAGAGCATTCGTGGGGGAGCAATTTCGCATTCTAAAATGAGGTATATGAAAAATTACTTAGACCTATGTGTTGTGACCTAGATCTAAAGTGTTTTGAGAAATTTTTACCGTTAGATCTTCAAGGTCTTCAAACGGTTGAGCTTGTAGATTGTCCTCGTATATATCGCTAGTTGAAATCACGAACAAACGAACTCTAGATCAACCGGATCGATGCCTTGGACGGATCTAGCCTTGATCTCGTTGGGGAATTGCCGCCGACGGAGTTTTACCGGTGGATTTGAGTGGAA
>NW_021381796.1:0-3928 GCF_001605985.2 Dendrobium catenatum | reverse complement strand
CAGTCTTTTTTCTGCCGGAAAATACCGCCGCAAATTTTTTTCCTACGCGTGTTTTACCGGAGGCAAATTTGTCATCGGAAAGTTGCCATAAATTTATAAAACCGCCTGAAATTGATCATGTTTCGCTGGAAAATGCTGCCGATAAGCGTTGATTTTCCGTCGCCTCCTCCTCTGACGTTCGTACTGTCGGATTGGAAGTTGTGCCAGGAGTTTACTGCGAAGGTAACGATCTATTTTGCACACTTCTTTTATTGGATTTGTGAAATTTGGGATTTAGGGCAAAAATGGTGAAAACGCCGTGAAGTATAGATTAGACTTAAGATTTAACTATTTTTACCTTGTGCTATCAATTGCATTCTAAAACATATTATTGTCTAAACTTAATCAGTTGTTTGCAAACATTTTGATTAGAAAAAAAATAGGAATTGTTTGACTTATTGGAGTAGATATACATCCAAAATGATTATCATGCTTGTAAGTTTACACCCTCTTTTGTTTCCTTGTTAACAAGTCATCACTTCTTTTAATTTTTGTTGGATAGAATTGTTGCGGGCTAGAATATACACGGCGATAGAGTTATTATTTTGCGTCTTAGCGTTGTACGAATAACTAGCTCACAAACAGAGAACACAATATTTTTTACGTGGAAAATCCTTAAAAAGAGGAAAAACCACGGGGCCTAGTCCAATTGAAAATGATTCCACTATAATTTGAGTCGGTTACAAAGGGCTGACCCGCCTCCAAGGGCGATCAGATTACAATTAGCAATTATTTGATAGAAGTCTTGCATTACCCGGTGTCACTTGGTAGTACCCTGGCGTCACCTAGAAGTTCGGGTGTTAGTTGGTAGTCTGGCCTTAAGCAGAACGTCGGGCCTTGAGTAGAATGTCGGGCCTGAACGCCGTGCCTTGAGCAGAATGTTGGGTCTTGAGCAGAATGTTGGGTCTTCAGCAGAACGTCGGGCCTTGAGCAGAACGTTGGCCTTCAGCAGAACGTCGGGCCTTGAGCAGAACGTTGGGCCTTCAGCTATCAAGCAGAACGTCGGACTTATGAGCAGAATGTGGAGCTGAACGTCGGGGCTTGGAGTGGTGGTACTGGCGAAAAGCTATCACCCGAGCGGTGTATACGCGCGAGGCTCACGACGGGGTCCGGCAAGGTGCTCTCAGCGAATGTAGGCATTTGGTCGTCAGTTCCTGGCGATGTCCGTGCGAGCTCGGCATGGTGGTTCGGCGAAGGTCGTTCCGTCGTGTGGTCAGAGAGGAGCTCTCCTTCCTTCTCTATACTTTCTCTTCTCTACTTTCTCTTCTTAATTCTCTAGTCCTTCTTGCTGAGAATGTCTTCTCTTAGATACGAGAATATAGGGACCTCTATTTATAGAATTTTCTGGAGTGGGCATAGCTTGTAAATAGGCGTGAGTCAGGGAGCGAGTAAGGGGAGTGCGTTTCGAATGTGCGCAACGAGCAGGACGATATGTAATCCTAACGAATCCGTGCTATAACACCATTGCGGTTGGAACATTTTGAAGGTTCTATAATGATGTCGGCAAATTATGATGGAACATACTCTAGGGCTCAGTTGGAATTCTTCTCTCAGCCGTTTCCATATTGGTATAAGCTCAGTTAAATCGGAGACCGTTTTGGTAACTAAATAGCGGTTTGAACCATTCCAACAGGTGGCTTCGGGTCCATGATTGGACCCATTTGGGCCTCGGATTGGGTATTTGAATTTGGTGTCGTTGGATTCGTATTTATGAGATGCTCAGTTTGACTATAGCTTGCTTAAATCGACGTTCACGTTAGCGTGTTCAGGATTTAATTTTTGAAGTTTCAGTTTGGGTTTATTCTATTTGAGATTCATGCTCCTGATCAAGACTAATTTCATGATAGACGTATACAGTTGCCCCCCTATTTTCGAATGTCAAAAGCATCTAGGAGTCCGAAAATACTTGTTCCAAATTTTAATAAGCTCAAATCATAAAAATTTGCATTTATAAAAGAATTAATAACTTGCATCCGAATCATTGATCATAGGGCACCGTTGAGCTCCGAAGGTATCGACATCTAGAGATCCGGAACGTTGTCCAAACGTGTCCCGGGGACCCCAAATATTGATATTGAAATCGCTCTTTCCGGGACAAAAATCCGGGCAAAAACATATTCTGTAATTATAATTTAAATTAATAAGAATAAGGAAAATTTATGTCCAATTCTATCCCTGGTGGAAGAGATGTTAAGTTCTTTTATTCACCAATGCCCAAGGTCTTGGGTTCGAATCAGGGCGAAGGCATAGGATTATTTTGTGATGAACGTGGCAGCGACAATGCAGACGGATCGATGACCGTGGCAGTAGCAATGCCTGATCGATGACGTGACACCCTAAATGTATTGGGGTCGTGGGTGACGTGGTCCGATACAGATATCCGTGGATGACGTGGCAGCCTATGACTGTTGGTCAGGATGACGTGGCCACCCATGACTTTGTTAGGATCATGGCTGACGTGGCACGACAATGCAGAATCGTGGTGCTAGTGTGGCAATAGTCATGCAGGAACGGATACGATGAATAGTGGCATATGTCACATAATGACAGGATTGGTGACATGGCCGCCACATATGTAGGGCGGAATTGATTAATGGCGCTGTTACTGATGGCTTAGATGACGTGGCAAACCTATTTTTTTTGCTCGCCTTCCCTTCCTATAAATAGGGCCCTATGGGCCTTAATTCCTTGCAACCTTCTCCTTCTTTTCTTCTTCTCTTCTCCTCATCTAATCCTTACAAATTGAGGCCTCCCTTGGTCTTCCAAGGCCCTCTCTCTTCCAAGGAAGTCAGAGATTCTCCAGCTTCTCCTCATTCTCCCTCTATCCTTACAACCTTGAGGCATTCCTATGCTTGATCTTCCAAGGCCCCTCTCTTTGCAAGAAGTTCAAGATTCTCCCATTATATTCGCTTCCATCATTTTCAAGGAGAAATGCAGGATGATTCATCTTCCACCCCAACACGCCCGAGAGATCCTAATGATACGGGGAGCCCCCCATCCCCCAGTCATGATTGCGAGACAGAGGCCAAATAAGGAAGCGATGGATCGGATGAACAGCATCGGACGGTTACAAATATGACTTCCGATTTCTTTTGTTGCAAGCAATTATATCATTTCCCGAATGAATTGTGAAGACAGATAGGATCCTTAGGAGGTCTGATTGAGACTAGCCCTTCCACCTCCCGGGTACTTGACCGATTATCCTGAGACCCGCACTATGCGGGCTGGTTACGCTTTCCACCTTCTAACCGAGTTGATTGAATTTTACAAAGGGCGGGGTGAACTTCTCACCAATTATTCATTTAGAGCGAATGTCGGTGACTGTGGATTGATTGCTCTCTTCCGGGATCGGGGCTACTATGACACCAGAGCACCTTTCCCGGATGGGCTCGGTTCACCAGTGATCACGTAGGCGTGGTTGAACCTTAATTACAAATGATTGGATGTGCATACACGTGATCCCACTGAAAAACTGGAGCGCAATTGCATTTTTCTGTTGAAGAAATGATTGGGCTTGGGATAGAGAAGTGGGAAGATGAAGGTATCTCACATCCCAACTCTTGATGTCAATAGTAGAAGATATAAATCGATAATCTTGAGGTTCATGATCTAGATCAACTCCTATTTGAGGTTCGTCAGCATGAAGTAAATACACTGAGAGAAAAGAGTTCTTAATTCAAAGGTTATTCTATCATCTCATGCTAGGAGGTCCGATGCAGGATAGTTGAAGCTGACATTCCAGGTTCCTGAGGACCCTGCCTCCAACTTCAAAAGCGGCTCACTAACGACCAACAAGGAAGTTGAAGCTTCCTCAAGGCTTTTGAAGAAGAAGAGGTTGGAGGGAACTGCGACGAAATACCGACAAAAGTCTACACTGACTCTTTCCCAT
>NW_021381795.1:0-781 GCF_001605985.2 Dendrobium catenatum | reverse complement strand
CACCCCAGCCTGTATGTCATTTGTATGACATTTGCATGTTTACTTTTCATCCACTGTTTGCATGTTTATGCCCACGCGAGTGGACATCACCCATGGTTACCCGGCTTCATCCTAAAAGCCTGGCGGATATCCAACTGGAATACCGAATTGGTCCTAGGTCTGGTAGGGGTTATGCCGCCCGTTTGTCGTCTGACATTTGCATGTCATTTGTGTGTCATTTATACGCCTTGGAGTTTTCTTTATCATCCATATTCGGTTTTTGATTCTAAGTGTTGAAATCAGGCTTTAGATTATAAATTTTCGCTCTTTCTTTGCTCCTAACTCCATCTATTTGTGTTTATTTAAAATCCGTAAGGACAAGGGTCCTTAATTCACTTCTAAATCTAATGATCTTCTCTTATCAAACTTCCAATCAAACATTGATCTAATCTAAATCTTCACTGTACGATTGTATCCTATTGGTGTGGGTCCTTCATTGGATCATCTTTCCTTAAATCTTCAATCTACCAATACCTTAGAATAAGCTCCAATTACAATCAAATCAGTGTTGACCTCATTCTTGTATGAGGTCACTAAGGCCCTTCCAAACTCCAGATTAATTCTAGATCCTAGGATCCACTCTAGACCTTAAGATCCTTTCCTAGAGCCAGACCTTAGGATCCATTCTAGATCTTAGGATTTTCTTAGATCCTAGATCTTAGAACCCCTCTAGATCTTAGGACCAATCTAGACTCAAATCAATCCATACCTTTGATCAACTCCAACCTCAAATCAATCCCTA
>NW_021381794.1:0-264 GCF_001605985.2 Dendrobium catenatum | reverse complement strand
GAGAAAGTAAAAGAGAGCAAGAGAGCATGGGAGAGAAAGAGCAAGAGCTGAATATTGCATTTGCATTCATAAACAAACCATTACAAAGAGCAAGAAAGCCAAAAAAAGCTAATCCAAAAAGCCCCTAAGAGGGCCCAAAACTATGCCTATCATCCTTAAGGATGTCAAAAAAGACTTGAGGAATACATGTGTTAATATTATCTCCTATATCCCAAACAAAACTATCCACAATTGCTCTTTGAGCACAAAAATGAGCCGCCTTGT
>NW_021381793.1:0-276 GCF_001605985.2 Dendrobium catenatum | reverse complement strand
TCACTTTGTATTGATTTTAGTTTGTTTTTTTTTATTTGTTTTGTTTTGTTTACACGTTGCTCTTTAATTTTGGCCTTCCATATGATTAACCCTTTTCAAACGTTTAGATTTTGGAGTTTTTGGAGATAGTGTTTTAGCTTTTCAAAATTGGTTAAAGGGAGTTTTCTGTTGATGTTTTTCCCTCATTCTGACTTTATTTAGTGGTATGATTTTCTTCTCTAAAACAAAAGTCTAAACTCGGTTTAACCAATGGCTTGTTAATTAAGATCTTTTTCT
>NW_021381792.1:0-275 GCF_001605985.2 Dendrobium catenatum | reverse complement strand
CCGATGATGACCGTGTTGACTGAAAATCTCAACCGGAAGGGTCAAATCTCAAATGTCAAATTTTAAATCTCAAATCTCAAATGATAAATCTCAAATCTCAAATGTCAAATTTCAAATGTCAAATGTCAAATCTCAAATCAATCAAAAGCTCAAATTTTTGAAATAAAATCAATCTCCTAAAAACTCAAAACTAAAAATCATCCACCTCCCGCAATCGTTTGTCGGGGATGATAAATTCGAAATTAACCTCAGCTCACAAAGAGCAAATGTTATGT
>NW_021381791.1:0-215 GCF_001605985.2 Dendrobium catenatum | reverse complement strand
TGAGGATTTTAAATTCTAGACATATTATTAGATCATTACTTTTAGCTTCATGATTTGTATAAGGTTCTACTAAGTGGTAGGAATGTAGTAAGCTTTTATGAGGTGTTACGAACATGAATCTAATTCTAACCTTCCATGGAATAACTTGTTAACATGTTTTAGTCTTTTAAGGAGATGTAATACTATCAAAAAATAATTCTCAAGTAATGCTTATT
>NW_021381790.1:0-283 GCF_001605985.2 Dendrobium catenatum | reverse complement strand
CAATCGGAAAATACGGACAAAATTCGCTAACGAAAATGAAATCCGGACAGAAAACTAGTTCAAACTTCACCGTTCTAAAAATTGAGAAAGGCAGAATGTGCCTTACCTTACGTACACCACTTTCTTGAACTGTCACGACGGACAAAAACGGCCCGGCGTCGCTCGAAAATCAACTTTTCCAATATTGCCCTCGACCTTCTCTCTCCTCGGCTGAAAGTAGATATTTATTTTGATTTTCTCTCTCTTCAAAATGAGCTGATTTCAGCTTTAAAATGATCTGATC
>NW_021381789.1:0-240 GCF_001605985.2 Dendrobium catenatum | reverse complement strand
CATTGATAAAACTTTCACCGTTAAAGTTTCTATATATTTTAAAGACACCAGTCATGAACATTTAGAGATTTTCTAAAAAAAGTTGCACTCGGTATTTTGAAATGTGCCCCTTTTTATTTGTTTAAAACATTTATTGGAATATGAAAATAAGGATGTAGTACAAGTAAAGTCTTAAAATAGTATATTCTTTTATTTATCATTATCAACGTTTTCATAACCGGACCGGACCGGCCGGTTCAA
>NW_021381788.1:0-247 GCF_001605985.2 Dendrobium catenatum | reverse complement strand
GGTCGGTCTGATAGAGGAGCAGGATGTTGAGCTTCGCCGCGTTGCGGGAGAGCTGATTGCCACGTTGGCAAGGCTTGCTACGTGGTGGAGGCAGCGGGCCAAGACGAGATGGATTGAGGAAGGGGATGCCAATTCCCACTTCTTCCACTCTAACGCTTCTGCTCGGCGACGCAGTAACATAATAAGGGAAATCAATGACTGAAATGGGGAGATTATCAATGACCCGAAGCTTATTCGGGATGAATTC
>NW_021381787.1:0-291 GCF_001605985.2 Dendrobium catenatum | reverse complement strand
AGTATTACATACCATCTATAGTTTATTTTCATGTCAAATATGAGTGATAGAAATGAAATATATGAATGGTTAAAAAGAAAAATAAGTGACATATTTGATATTAAAATAATATAAGGTGATATGTATGTAATATTAAATTTTTTGATGTTAGATATGTAAAATAAAACTCCTATATATATTTCATTTCAGACAATAATTATAATTTATGTTTTAACTATTACTTTCAATATATTTCTGCATTTAAAAGTTGCCTTTTGTAACAGTTTTTTTTTTTTAAATATTTTTGCCACA
>NW_021381786.1:0-258 GCF_001605985.2 Dendrobium catenatum | reverse complement strand
TACGTTTAATCAGTACAACTGGCCTGAATCAATTAGGAGTTTCCTAGTTGAAGAATTCAACGTTGTTGCTACAAAACAAGCCAAAGGATTTGCTTTGGGTTATGAAAATGGTTTTGTAATGATTTTAATTGTGAGTATTGTTTGTTTGTTCAATAAATGTTTGATTAGTGTACAAAATCTATAACAAAATTAAATTTTCTTTATTTCTACAGATTTGGTTCCTTGAACATACAACAATTCATGCTGTACAGGATGATC
>NW_021381785.1:0-239 GCF_001605985.2 Dendrobium catenatum | reverse complement strand
CACTTCAGTCCTATACGGTGTAACTAGATGGAATAAATGGAAAGTTTTGAATCAGATAACTGAATTTCGAATTGAATTTATATGAATCAATAGACTCAAGGGCAACATGGATCATTGACTGACAGCTTAATTTCCACTTGGTAAAAACAATTCAACTGAATGAGGGCATAACTTTTCTATTTTCTATTTTCACATTAATTGTTTGTTATGAGTTGTTTTAGTTTTAGGCTATGTTGCTC
>NW_021381784.1:0-295 GCF_001605985.2 Dendrobium catenatum | reverse complement strand
TAAGAATTATCTAAAAAATAATAATAGTGATTCGAGCCGACTCGCGAAATCACGACCCGAGCCTCAATTAGCTCAAAATGTAGCTCATTTAATAAAATAGCTTGAGCTCGTGACTAGATAAATTAGGCTCACGTTAACGAGTCGAGCTCAATCCAACTCGACTCACTTGCACTTTCATCAATGAATTTCTCAAGCAATATCTCATCATGAATTTTTTTTCACTTTTTCATTCTCGAACGACTAATTACGCACATCTTTGGACCTTCATGCTTTTCTCTAACGAGATCAAATTAAG
>NW_021381783.1:0-219 GCF_001605985.2 Dendrobium catenatum | reverse complement strand
AACCGCTGATCTGGAAAGAACTCCTTTAAGAATCTTCAGTGTAGTGGACTTGTTATTTTCGGTGTTTGTGGGCATCCAAACTATTTTTCTTCTAAAGTATAGAACTAAGAAGAAACTTTGGAACACCAGGAAGTTTGGTTCTAATTTGTTCAAACATTTCCTCCCTTCTGCCAGGGGGTGTTCTTTTTCATACATCGGGCTGCCTTTGTACCTGGTGTA
>NW_021381782.1:0-297 GCF_001605985.2 Dendrobium catenatum | reverse complement strand
AAAGAGTGGAAGTAAATATTGGAAAGGTATACAATATTCTTCCAAAAGTAAAAGTTTCAAAAGACATTTAACCAAGCCAGTATTCAAGTCCGAAGAAAGGTAAGTCTTTATTTTCAGTAAATTTTAATTATTTTATTATTAATTATTAAATATACTTTCTAATCTCTGCTTTCCTTATTTTCTTTTCTATATTTGCATGAACTACGAGGAACGATATTGATCTAGTGGACAAAAGTACAAGGAGCTAATGATGTCAGTCGCCTCTATCCAACCGGGTAGAGGTGCTACGGGTGGAAG
>NW_021381781.1:0-213 GCF_001605985.2 Dendrobium catenatum | reverse complement strand
TTGTAGGAAAGTTCACATACCTCTTCTTGATTAAGATTATCATTTACCATTAAGCATAAGTTTGTTGTCTCATCTTCTAGTTCCGTCTCCGATGAATCTGATGCCGAATCCGCCCAAAATACCTTTTGAAGTCTCTTTTTGTCTTTTCTAAATTTGGATTTCTCCTCACTCTTTTCCTTGCTTGTGTGCATCTTAAGTGTAGGGAAATCAGCT
>NW_021381780.1:0-332 GCF_001605985.2 Dendrobium catenatum | reverse complement strand
GTCCATTCGACCACTCCCTATTCGCCCCTGATCTCACACCTATTTACGAGCTATGCCACTCCATAAAATCTATAAATAGAGCCCTCATTCTTCACAAAAGGGGGGCCGGGCAAAAAGAAAAGATGGGAAGAGAAGGAAGAGAAGGAAGAAGCTCCTCCTCGACCACCGCCGGAGCCTCGTCGGACCACCACCGGAGCCTCGCCGGACCACCACATGAGATCCTCACCCTCGCCAAACCACCACCGGAACTTCGCCGGACCACTGCCGGAGCCTCGCCGGACCACCGCCAAAGCTTCGCCGCACCACCACCTTAAGGCCCGACATTCTGGCAC
>NW_021381779.1:0-218 GCF_001605985.2 Dendrobium catenatum | reverse complement strand
TGGCATGAGGGAGAGTAACTCTTATGAAAAAGGCAATTAATCGAGAACCTGCTACTCCATCTAAAATGAAAATCGAAGAGTTCCCGTCATGTATTCCGATCCGACATGAGAAGAAAGCTGTAGCGGCGAACACACGAAACGGATGAAAGAAATGAGAAGAATAAATAAATGGGAGGACAACGGAATTCGAAGAGGCATATTAACGATATTGAAGTTAT
>NW_021381778.1:0-1123 GCF_001605985.2 Dendrobium catenatum | reverse complement strand
AAGGAATAATTACAATCAAAGAAAAGGTGAGAAACTGTTTCATCCGCAGAATTGCAGAGACGGCAAAGAGAGGGAACAAAAATTTGCCTGTGTCTAAGCGCATCAGCTGTTTTAAGACCATCCACAAGTGCCATCCAAGCAAACACAGAATATTTCAATGCATTTCTTTTATGCCAAACCATACGATACCAGCTACAGTTCGTATTCTCCGAATAAAATTCCTTCAGATAATTTTTAAATTTGCTCTTAATCTTGCCATACCAGAGCAAACAGGGTCCATCTCCCACAATCCCAGTAATACCAGAGATAACCGCACAAAGGCTAGGAGAGAAGGAGTCAGGTAAAACCCACACAGAATCAGAGATAATATTAGATAAAGCAATGTCAGGAATAGAGGCAATATTCTCAAAGCCAAACAGATCAGTGTCATTCCTATCATCAATCCAGTGATCCCATTTAAGGGAAATAGGAGCAGACTTCACAATTCTGAATTTGAAGCAATGCTTAGCAATAAAAGCAGTATTGCAAATAGATTTCCAAAAAGGGGAAGCAACATAAGGCAAAGGCTTCCAAGGGGATCCGTATTTTCTGAATATCCAAGCAGCTAAAGGACTGGAGCAATTATACATTCTAAGTATAATAGAGCAATTAAAAGAAAATTGCAGAGCCTTAATAGAGGAAATACCCAAACCACCTTTAGAGTAAGGGAGACAAACCTTATCCCAAGCTATCATGTGAAGTTTCTTAGCAGAATTGACATCCCCAAAAAACAGAAATCTGGAGCTAGATTTTTTAAGAAACTTTTGAATAGCTTTAGGTAAAATAGCACCCCTTATCCAATAAGCAATAGTATTTTGGATAGTAAATTTTAAGTATTGTAGCCTGCCCGCAAGAGAGAGCAGCGAAGCTTTCCAACCAGTAAATTTCCTGTTAATGCTATCCAATAAAGGCATATAGTCCTCTATTTTAAGTCTATAAAAAGAAAGCGGGATGCCCAGATAAGAGATCTTGCTAGTGATATTGTGAATGGAAAGAGCATTGCAAATATCACTCTGATTATGGATATGATTAGGAAGCATTAAAGCACTCTTCTCATAATTAATATGTAAGCCAGTAAGCTCCG
>NW_021381777.1:0-495 GCF_001605985.2 Dendrobium catenatum | reverse complement strand
GACGATCGAAATTGGTCTGATCGTCCCGGGACGATCTAGCGATCGGCCGGGCCGATCTGAGTTTTATAAAGCTGAAATCAGTCGTTTTGAAGAGAGAAAATTTATTAAAACGAAAATATCAGCCGAGGAGAGAGAAAGTCGAGGTGAAATTTGCAAAAATTGATTTTTGGGCGACGCGGAGCCATTTTTGTCCGAAGAGACTGTTCGAGAAATTGATGTACGCAAGGTAAGGCACATTCCGTCTTTCTCAATTTTTAGAACCGTTGTGTTTGGCGGTATTTTCTGTCCGGATTTTATTTCTGTTAGTGATTTTCGTCCGTATCTTTTGATTGGTTCAGTTTTTACCACGTAACTTTCTGTAAATTGTTGACGTGCCGAGTGTGCACATTTTGGTTATTTTCTGAAGATTTTTGTCCGGGTATTTTTGTCCGGGTATTTTTGATTCGACGATGTTTTATTTCGACTGGATTTTTCTGTGTAATTGAAAATTGTCTG
>NW_021381776.1:0-216 GCF_001605985.2 Dendrobium catenatum | reverse complement strand
GGTTGCAAATCACCCTTAATCACATGTTCAATGCCGTTTCGTTGATACTTAACGCATTGGTGCAGGGTAGATGGAACCATTCTATATTCGTGAATCCAAGGTCTACCTAGAAGTGCGTTAAAGGACGTAGTTGAATCAATAATATGAAATTTAGCTTCAGTTTTTAACCCTCCTATTTCTAGGAGTAAAGTGATTGAACCTAAAGCTCTCTCGCCC
>NW_021381775.1:0-996 GCF_001605985.2 Dendrobium catenatum | reverse complement strand
AGTGAGAACCTCGTAAGCACAACGAATCACTGTGGATACAAGTAAGAATGTCACCTACGACAGTAGTGATCAAGATCTACAAGCACGTCGGGTACAAAGGCAACCCGATATACGAAAAGGACACCCCCTGACAGAAGGAAGGAAATATTTGAACAAATTAGAACCAAACTTCCTGGTGTTCCAAAATTCCATTTTGATTATATATTCAGGAAGAAGACGATATTCACATCTACAAATATCAAAGTCCAGAAGAATTCCCCCGGTGATTGAGAAAGGGGAGTCAATGTCAAGATGAGGAAATATCTCATGACATCCAAATAACGACGCCACCGGATCTGCAACACTTATGAAAGCAGACAGAAGACGTCTACAATCTACAACGCCACGCCACCGGATCTGCAACACTTATGAAAGCAGACAGAAGGCGTGTATAAGCTTTTCAAGAAAATGTTGTGCATTCAAATGACAAATACATGCACAACTACAAATATTTCAAAATACTCCTACACGTGCACCGTAGTTTGTATACACATAGGTACACAAGGGGTAAATACAATCTCAACCCGCATGGGCCCTGGCGAGCGTGTTATTGATACACACGTGACGCCTATGGATGCTATGCGGGTTGACAAGTGAATTCAAGTTCGAATCCGATCCTTCTGTACGGATCAATAGAAGTCGGCAAGATTCAAACTACGTAACAAAATACACGGTTGTAGCGACCGGTGTATTTGTTTAAATACATTCTTTTTAGGCCTTCAAGGCCTAAAATCAAGAAAAATCATAAACAAAGACACGAAGCCTACGAAACCTGATCCCCTATCGATAAGCTGATAGGGTCGACAAGGTTCAATCAAATAAGGGAAATGACCCCAAACACCCCGATGATGGCCGTGTTGAACGAAGATCTTAACCGGAGGGATCCACAAATATTTTAAATTCCACTCAAATGTCTATCAAAAAAAACTCTACAAACTCCAAATTTCAAGATATTTA
>NW_021381774.1:0-647 GCF_001605985.2 Dendrobium catenatum | reverse complement strand
TATATAAGAACAAAGAAACAATAGAAATTTTTTTTCGTGATGCCTTTTGCTGCTCTGCTAGGGTTTCGCCGACCCTTCGTCTTCGATGAGTTCTGAGAGTTTTCCTCTCATTTTAAGGCTAAGGTATTAGTTTCCTTCCTGTTTTCGATGGATAAACTTCGTGATCCTGGGTTTTTGAACAGGGCTTCCGCGCCTCTCTCGTTTAAGGAAGCTCTTGCGGGTTCTTCGTCACCTTTACCTGATTTAAAGGTTTCTTCTCATCGTGGCTTGCCGGCTCTTTTTATCTCTGAGGAAGAGGTGTGATCTCTCGTTTCTCCTTTCGATTTTGCGTTAGTTGGCAGATTTTCGGGTATAGGCGACCTTCGGTCGACGCTATTCGGAAGTTTTGTTTCAATTTAAAGTTGATAGGTGATTTTTCGGTTACAGTTCTCAATCACCGTAATGTGTTGATCAAATTGGTGAATGATTTTGACTATTGCCGGATTTTTTTCGCATAGATCTTACTTTGTTCAAAATTATTTTATGAAAGTTGTAAAATGGTCCCCTAACTTGGACATTGAGGTGGATTCTCCTTTTGTGCCCGTTTGGATTTCTTTCCCCTTGCTTAGGCATCACCTGTTCTCTCCTAGAATTCTTCTTGGATTAGG
>NW_021381773.1:0-512 GCF_001605985.2 Dendrobium catenatum | reverse complement strand
AAAATTGGTGTAATTTTTTTTAAATGATTAATTTAATCTTCTAATGTATATATAAACCTACTCTCGCGATCTCAGTCTCACGCACGCTAACTTCTCTCGTTTTCGCCTTACCTCTTTAGCGCGACCTCAAACTGCAATCGCCAACTGCAATCGACGCTAGCGGCAACGACCTCTCTCATTTGTGCATTGATATGAGTTTATTCACGGACAGTTCTTTGGACAATCCCGTAAAAAATCCTCCGACGGATCCGTCGGGTT
This sequence comes from Dendrobium catenatum, assembly GCF_001605985.2. Taxonomy (NCBI): domain Eukaryota; kingdom Viridiplantae; phylum Streptophyta; class Magnoliopsida; order Asparagales; family Orchidaceae; genus Dendrobium; species Dendrobium catenatum. The sequence continues at coordinate 254 of NW_021381773.1, read as the reverse complement.
CTTCTTCACAGGTTATCCCAAATTCCATTCTTCTTGTTTTAATTTCAAAAATTATATGATCTTTTTTAAACTATGCTTTCCCCTTATTTTTATGGCATTGTTCAACATTATTGGTTGTTATTTTTGCTTTAAGAGGTTAGGGTTGATTTTTTGTTGTATTGCTTCTTTCACCTCTTTATCATGGAAAAGAAAAAGAAATAAAATCCTATTGTTTCCTGTTTATATGGTGTACCATCTTTCCTTAGTATTTTGTT
>NW_021381772.1:0-2379 GCF_001605985.2 Dendrobium catenatum | reverse complement strand
ATTTAAAAGTATTATTTAAATTTAAGTAGAAGAATTTTATTTGTTCCCTTACGAGCGTTCAAACGAGTCTAGGCTAAAACAAAAGCGACATGCAAACCACAAAAAAAGGCAATCCTATACACAATCAAATCCAATCGAATAAATCAATCAATTGAATTAATTCATTAAAGTAAAGTCCATAGGCAAATATACCATTTATAACAACCCAGAATTGCAAAAAATAAAAGTTGTCGGGCACCACTAACCACAAACTCGGATTCTAATCTTAGAACTAATGCAAGTAGACTTTGAGTAGGATACTATTTGTCTTCAATTCTTCATCCTTCTCGTCTTCAAACTCCTTAGAGTCGTCGTACCTAGATACCCAAATGGAAAAGGAAAATCTTCCCCCGATGGGAAGGTTATTCTTTTCCCCTTCGTGTATTGAAATGATCCAATATTGAGCTTCCAAATGGAACAGGATTATCCCCCTGAGGGGTATACATTTTTTAGTCCAATTTTGAATCTATGTATCCTGACTTAAAGGACAATTTTCACAACTCTTAACTTGAAACAAATTATATTAATCTTAAAATAAAAATATAGACTCTCCTGCAATGTTTCCTAAACATTTAAAAGTAAAATATATCCCAAGTAATTATATAGTAGAATTAAAATACTCAAATCAACCAACTATGATCTTATTTATTTAAAGTCTAAGTAAGCTAAAGCACCTGTAGCTGTTATATAATTATTAAATTTTATCCTCCTTTTATTACCCTACACGAGCATGGCCACCATGTAGAAAGACCCAACGAATGATTTTTTATATCAAGAAGCTGGAGGAGACGATGGCGAAGTCTTTTCCTTTAGAGACCTAAGTCATAGGATTGTCGGAAGTACAACTTTGAGCGGAGGGCGCACGGACTTCGCTAGAGTTTGCTCTAACAAATGAATGGAGGTTGGGAGATTGGGGAATGGGAGAGGAACAAGCTGGGAGGTCTGAGGAGTGTTTTCAAAAAGCTAGAATGGAATGGGAACGTTTGGGTGAGGGAGTCCTATTCAAGTTCCAGCGGCTAAGGACGGTCACTATTAATCGGGGCAGCCATTAGATGGCTTCCAAGTGGAAGGGCACATGTCCTTTGAGCCTCATGAGCTTGAAGCTGACGAGCCCAGGCTTTAGAAGCCTTTGGATGAGGCCCAAAACGGAGGGGACCACCGGAGCTCCAATTCGCTTGTTCTAGCCGTCGACAACTATTGGTTAGGTCATGATGATCTAGAAAGGTTGTTGGAGATCTAGTGAGCTCAATGGTGAGCTCAATTTGGCATGGGAAAGCCCAATTGCATAGATGGGCTCAAGTTGACCCAAACATGTACGGGTTGGGTCGACTTGGGGCAAGCCCGGGTTGAGCTAGGGGTTGGATTTGATAGGGGAAGTAGGTTGAGTCATGGGGCATCCAATGCAAGTGGCAATTAAGTTTGAATTGTCCTTAGCTAGGAAATGGCTCGGACCAAGGTGATTTTGACCACTTTGGCTAGCATAGAGGTTGACCCAAGTCAGCCCAAGGGCTGGGCAGGCTAGGGTAGGTGCCTTCGGCCTAGGACTATCGAATGAAAGTGTTGATTGGGGCAGGTGGGGCTTAGATTGGAAAATGACTCAACCCATAATGGTTTTGGCCACTTTGGGCTGGCCTAATTCATAACCCAAGTTGACCCAAGGGTTAGGTTAACTATGGAAGGTGTATTGGGTCAAGGGGGCCCAATACCAAACCAATGGAAGCCAAATAGATAATTGAAATTGATTTGATATAGTTTAGAAGTTGATTAGAAAAATTAGTAGAAGGTTGGACTGCAAATTGAATTGAGGGGTAGAATTGGATTTGCTCTTTGACTAGAACCTATATGGTTAAGAAGTATGGTTCTTCTAACCATTAGGTCACCAAGAAAAAATCCAAGTGAGTCCTAATGACTTCACACAAAAATGAGGTCAACAATAAGATGATTAGTTCTAAAAGGATACTTCTAGATATGGGGTGTAAATAAGCCAAGCTGAGCTCGAGCTGCACCTAACTCAAGTCCGACTTGTCCAATCAACAGTTAGCTTGAACTCGAGCTCGAGCTCGAGTCGAACTTGTGTATTGAGCTCAAGCTCGACTCGTTAAAAAAATTGTAAGCTGGAGCTCGACTCGTTAACTTGAGTTCGTCCAAGAAGCTCGTGACATCAGAGATGCTTGTTAGCATTGCAGAAGACCATTGGAGAACCTTTGCAAAAACAGCTCGCCATGGAGGAAGTCGTTCTCACGAAAGTGGGAATGGAGCTTGATGGAGAAGAACCGTAGACTGACTAGGCATGTAATTTTGCCAATCAAAAATAAAATTTGCTTGAGAAATTATATGTTT
>NW_021381771.1:0-1178 GCF_001605985.2 Dendrobium catenatum | reverse complement strand
CCCTTTGACGCAGCCTCTTCTACCTTATAATAGGAGGAAAAAACTTCCCTGCTAAAGTTAAAAAATAGTTGACAACGATTACGATAGTGAAGATCAATGCCTTTTCCTATGGTGTAGGCTCTTATTCTCCCCATACCCTCAAAGACTGTACCTGTCATATATTGTTAGCTTGCAACAAACAAATTCCAAGATCTAAGTTTTTAAAACTTCTCAAAATTTTCTTTAAAATATAAACTTTTAAATAAATGAAAAACAAGAGATCTACTAACAACATCCAATATATTGAAATTAAACTCATCCATAATATTCAATTTCATCTCATCATCAAAATATATATACAATGATTACATTACAGGACATGGATACTAACCATAGTACTGAGTAGAACATAAACAAGACTAGCCATGATTATACAGAAATCAAAAGGGAAGAAACCTACACAGACCCATATCAGATCCTGAAGTGCTACTAAACAATATATTTTCCTTTCCTATACCCAAAAATATCTAGGAGCCAACACAACTCAGCATACCACATTTAAACCAATATGAGCTTTCAAATAACTAAATTGATTATTTATTAAATATTAAAACATAAGGTGCTGAGCAGAATATTAACTGTAGTTATTAAAACAATAACTAATAGTTCTAGAAAATAAATACACAATCACTTTATATATCAAGAAAAATCATCAGAAAGAATTAAGAGAATCCTAACCCTCATACCTCCTAATAGACAAAGTTCAACAACTCTTAACCCTTATGTCTCCCAGTAGATAGAGGTCAAGAACTCTGATCCTTATGACTCTTAAAAAAAAATAGTTCAACAACTTTGATGTGCGTATAACACTAGAATGTGCATTTAGTGCTACAACAAAACTTAATTCATTCACACTAGATCTACTCAGAATCTTACATTTCAATCAAATAAGCATATACTTCACTTCATTGCAGTAAATAAGGCATAAAGAAAGTTACTTAATAATTTATGAAAATGTCTTAACAATAGGCAAAAGTAACCTACTAAGTAAAAATTTATAGTTTCAGAACATAACAAAATTATGAGGGATTTTGCTGACCTTTTTTCAAGACTTTAATTATAGTACAACAATATTCTTTTTGTAGCATGATTATTTTAAATTTAATTAAACTTCCATAATTCCTAAAACTTCTAATTCA
>NW_021381770.1:0-3937 GCF_001605985.2 Dendrobium catenatum | reverse complement strand
ATATATATATTAATGATTTTTTATAAGAATTTGGTATTTCTAAGATAATTTCATGCAGTTTTTATATGATTTTAATTTAATTTTAATTATTCAATTTATTAGAAAAGGATGCTAACATTCTCTCTCCTTAATACTTGTCAATTGGTGTTTGATTCAAGTACAAATTCCCTCATTTGAATGGTCTCGATGATCTAGGCATGCTCGTGTAGTCCATTTATTTTGGAATAAGCCTTGATAAAAAAAATTTCAATAGGAGAAAAAATAATGTGCATGAAATGGTTTAAATGCATGAGGCAAATGTAAAATACTCCATCAAATTGGCCATCAAAAACCAAATCACGTTATTTTTAAAACATAATAGATGAAAATATGTGATTAGATGAAATAAATTCTAAAGAAGAAGATGAATCAAGGTAAAATATTCAACTTGACCCTTCATCAGATAATGATATAAGATGTAAGAATGCAGATAAACTTAATAAAATTATACAATAATGACCAATGCACATGATTGATGCCAAAAAGGAGGTCAACATAGTGCCCTCTCTTAAAACCATCAGAGATTCACTTGGTCCAAGCCTTTACAAATTTTACCACGGTATATAAGGAAATTTAAGAATTTCTAATATTCATTTCAAATAATTACCCTGCAACTTAATTCATTAAGACATGTGTAATTATATGATTAATAATGTATATGTACTGATGGCTTGTTTTAAACTGGGCACTTTCACACTTATCCCTCCCTTAAACCTCCAACACCCACTGATAACATGTGAGCCCATAATCAAAATAGAGTAGTGTCACATAACATCCTAAGCTCGCTTAAAATAAAACACTCTTAACACCTAAAAATTATAACACCGTCCCATAATACATAGCCATATATATATATATTATATGCATTTGTTACTTCTACTATAATAAAAATAGCCTAATAATAGCTCAAATCCCAACCTACTATTACATAAAACTCCTTCAGAGTAATACAATCACTCTTAATATCTGCTTCTTATTCACAATCTCTATTTCTCACCTAATACGATTTGGCTTAGCTTCTAGCAAACTCTAGTGAGTAATAAATAGAAAACTAGAAGATAATGAATATAGAATCGAACATCAAACCATAAAAAATATACTAAAATAAAAATGGCTTTCTTCTCTTGAATCAAATAATATTACCAAGTTATTTCAAAAAAAAAAAAAAACCGTTACATAATTACCCCATTCCAATGCCTCCTCCTATTAAGGTAGGTCAAATAAATACTTTAGGATGGCATTCGGCTAACACTGGACATAATATTGGACTCTCTTAAAACCTCCTTCTTGCCAACGCTAACTTATAGTCCTCTCTAATAATGCCTCCACTATTGGGTCAATGGGCTCACTGACTACTATAGAAGGGTTGGTTGAGCTCTAACTTGAATTCCCTTAGCTTTAGGTCTAACCCTTTTAGAGCACTTGTGGAAATTATACGACCTGTGACTTTTCTAACCAACAAATTGGAATGTTTGGCTAGTGTACAAAATGTATTGATTCCTCTTATAATAAAATCAAATAGGAGCCAATGCTAAACGTAATATAAATCCCCCAATGCTCCTAGGAAATTTACATGTCCTCTCCTCTGAGTTTCACCAACATCCACTCATAGACTTCTTCGTAAGACCCCTAGATTCAAATTTTGGAAGAATTTATGCTATTTATCATTAATTAGCTAAACAAAAGATTATACTTGAATTCATCAAATTAATTAATCCAATAGAGGCAACTAAAAATATCATATACATCAAAATAAAAAAGTTTTATTCATCCCTAAAATCATATACAAGAAGCTAAGGAGCATAACAATTTAATTTTTATAACCTTTCTAAATCCTTGACTGCAAAAGAATAAAAACTAAAGAAAAGGTAAAAATAAAACCTAAACCCCATATCTGTCTCATTCCTAGGTCATCACCTCTTCTTGAAAATATTAAAAATATAGAATGAGCTTATAATTTAGTATGTTATCAAATTAATAATTGAATAATACAATAAAATAGAAATATAAGCATATATAATTTTAATCACTATCAGTAAGGGGGGTGAACATATTGACAAAAGAATATAACAATTAATGAATTAGTAATAGATGATATTATCAATATACATTGAATACAATGTTGCTCTTAAGAGTAAGTGAATTATAACCAAGCTGACAATGATCAATAAATTCTATTATCTTATACCCACAATTTACAAAATATGTTTTATAACAATCTTATTATATAAGTAATAAACCTAAATCAAAAAATTTATCCCAACATGCCCTTTTATTATACATGTTGGTATTTTATGTATATAATATCATATAAAAATCATGTGATTCATATATATAATGAATTTATATAAGTTTTATCAATCTTATCAATACTTGGTATCAATCATAGGCATATATCTTTATGGCAAATCCTAATCATATCAATTATGTAATTTAATCAAGTACAAATATTTCTTATGTATACATTATGCAAGAACTATAATAAGAAAGGAAACTAACCATTTGTTGTTTTTTTTTCCTATATTTCAGTCCTGTCGCCAAACCTAGATGAATTAGTCATATCGCAGTCATTTAAGACAAGTGTCTTTAAATAATAAGAAGTTATCACTTTCCTACTTGTTTTGTCATTGTAATTTGTTTGATAGTTGCTATTGTGAATGAGTTATATTTATGCAACTTTGTAGTTTTGAATTGATTCCAAACATTCATTGTTCAAAATGTATAGTTATCTCCTACAAATTTCAAGAAGATTTTGCACTTGCTCTTGTGTGTACTAACATTTCAGGAAAAATCCAGACTCCAGACCTACGAAAAGTTCAATTTTCAAAATTCAACATGAGATATTTGGTTTATTGATGTTTGTCTTTTCTTTGAATTAATTTTGAAAGGCGGAAGTGATTGTATTGAGTGAATAAAAATCCACACACACAAATAGGAGATCTTGAAATTTTATACAATCGTACAGGACGATATTATCGTATTTTTGTGTTGTTTGTTTTGTTTTTTTTTTGGGTTTTTTTTCTGGACGATTGTCAATATGCTCCTATAGAGGCACTTGGAACGAATAGGAACTTGCTTTGAAAAATTTCTAAGTCCTATTCGTCCAGGCGAAATTTATTATCGTCCAGGCGATGGGTTAACTGTAAACTTTTCGTCCAGACGAATTTTACCATCCGTACGAGGCGACTAGTGCTCGGAAAATTTTTTCGTCCAGACGAAAATAAATATCGTACAGGAACGATCATTCTCTGTGGAATTTTTTCTCCAGACGAAAAACCAAATTAATCGTTCCGCGGCGATTTGGTTGTCTGGAAAATTTTCTCAGAGAGACGAAATAAAATAATCGTCCAGGACGATCGGCTCTCTGGAAAAATTTTAGTCCAGACGATCACATTTTCGTTCAAAACGATAAACCGACTTAGAACAGTTTCAAGCAGTTTCTTTAGAACCGATCCTTGGTAATAACCGTTCGTACTGGCGAACCAAGTTCGTATCAGGACGATCAGCTGTACGAGTCAGTTCGTACACATATACAAATTGGGTGTTTCAGAATCGTTTAGTAAAATCGTCCAGGACGATCCAGGATCGTACAGGACGATCCCCACTGTGTACAGAATTGAAAATTTGCAGTTTTTTGGGCGGTTTTCATTGTCTTTTCTATAATAGTCCAAATTAAGACTGCCACCCAATCTTTTTTTGTCATTTGATCTTTCGTGCCTCTTGAAGAGAATAGCCAAGGAGAAGAGTGGAAGAAGAGCATTCAAGAAGAAATTCCTACAACTGGAGCGAGAAGGCTTCATTGGATTGCTAAGGTAAGAGTCTCTACTTGTGAAATTTGGATTTCTCACTCTTTTTCTTTCTTCCTCTAGATTGCTTGTGAGAGATATTCAAAGAGTCC
>NW_021381769.1:0-471 GCF_001605985.2 Dendrobium catenatum | reverse complement strand
CTTGAATTGAAATCTAATCCAAAAAGGAATTTAAATTTGAGAAAGAAATTTAATTTTCTTTATTTCTTGTATGAGAATACACTTCCACATCTTATAGGATATCAATGTATAATGATGATTTCAAAATCATAATTTTCAGAATCAAGTATCAAAAATATCAAAATGATATAGATTTTCTGAGATTTAGAGATTTACTAGAAATGAAAGCCATTTACTTATAACTTTCGGGCTCTTTGAGCCACTTTCTCAACTTTCTTGTGCTTTGCACAAATTTCAATCACTTGATACACTTTGTGTATCTTTCACTTTTGGCGATTTGCGCATCTTTTTATTTTTTTTTGTAACTGGCTTCCTTTTCTAAATCTCTAAAAGAAAACTGTTTCTCAGTTGTAAGATCATCTTCCAAGTACAAGAAAAGAAGACTTACTTCTCTCAGACAAGGAAGAATGATCTACAAAACAAATCCTATCC
>NW_021381768.1:0-1090 GCF_001605985.2 Dendrobium catenatum | reverse complement strand
GCCTTTGATACTTTCAGTGCATTAAGAATAAGGCTTGGTGTAATCTATTTGAATGCTTAATTAAAATGTTTCTGTAACATTGATGTGTGTTCTTAGTTAATGTATTGTGTGTATTTATGAGTGTGTTATTTTCTGTATTTGTGATTTTGTGATTTTTTATGTATTTTTTTATTGTATTTTTAGTGTGTTTGTGTTTTAGCTTTGATTGAGTGCTTGTTTTTGGAAAATTATGTGAAAATCATCCAAAATGAAATTATTTTCGTACGGGACGAACTATGTTGTGTATTAACTATCGGATTTGAACCGTCTGCATACAGTTTTTCAGTTTTTACTTTTCACTTCGTCTGTATGATTGTCATGATTGTCTGGACTAAATTTTCAAATGTCTGTATGATTGGTTGATAGTTAAATGGATAAGGTTGCTTTTAATATTATTTTCGTACATACGAACCTATGGTTCGTCCGGATGAATGCTTGGCGAATCGATGTGGGGGACGATTTCAACAGCCATTAAAATGATCTTAAATTTTCTGATCATTCAGGATGAACACCTGTTCATCTGTGAAATCATTTGGTCAAAAGTCTATATGAAAGGACGCTTTGTAAAGTTGTGTGATTATGAAAAACATTTTCATTTTGGACTCATTCGTTCGTCCATACAAAATTTGTTTGTACGGGATAAACTGAATTTCATATGGAACAAATAGATTTTCATCTATACGAACAGTCATATTTCATTAAATTGGCCAGCTATGAACTCAACAATCACACTCACACATCCCTTTCAGAACTCTTTCTTCTTTTAGATCTTATCCATGGCAAGTTCAAGCAAACGACAAAAGGTTCTAGCCAAGGGTTCGCATAGAAATTCTAGCGATAACTTTCTATCCAAGGCCAATGAAAAATCATTTTTTAGATTTGCCTCCGCTAAGATCACCCCTTCTAGAGTTCTTATTCAAGAACAACTGACCTTTCAGGGAATGAACTTGTTTGCTTCAACTCAATTTGGTCTCATTCTCACACTAGTCCACCTCTATAACAAAGAGATCTTTTATTATTTCCTAGCAAACATGTCCTTCAATTCTGATCA
>NW_021381767.1:0-267 GCF_001605985.2 Dendrobium catenatum | reverse complement strand
CTCTAAATTCGATTTTACGTATACATCGATAAAAACAAAAATCTTTATTTTCATTTAGGGTGATAAAGTCACTAAAGTCGATCATATTTTTACATTCTTCATTAAAAAGTTTAGCAAAATACCTCATCCACCTTTGTTGAATATCATCTTCTAAGAAAAGTACTTTTTGATCTTCATCTTTAAAACACTTCACTTGAACTAAATCCTTCCTAATCTTAACTCTTTATTTTGCTAACTTATACATATATTTTTCTCCCTCCTTAGTAT
>NW_021381766.1:0-957 GCF_001605985.2 Dendrobium catenatum | reverse complement strand
AAGTTATGGAGCTGATGGGATTCAAGCACAGGTTTATATGTTGGGTGATTCAGTGCATCACCAAGCCAAAATTCACCATCCTGCTAAATGGGAGAAGGACTCAATGGATATGTGCAAGAAGTGGGTTAAGAAAAGGATGTCCCTTGTTCCCTTACTTGTTCATTCTTTGTTTCGAACTATTATGTAAAGCTTTTAAGGATAGGGGAGGGCAGCTTGGCATACAGGTTACTAGGTAGTCGGAAAGGATATCCAATTTACTATACGCTGATGTTTTTCTGGTGTTTGCTGAAGCTACTAGAAACAAAGCAGTCCTTATTTTGAGATTGCTGGAATCATATTGTGGATGGACGGGGCAGAAGATTAATGGAGGCAAGTCGGCTATCTTGTTGAATAGGAAATGTCCTGTATGGAGGAAGAATATGGTTGCCAAAGTGGTTGGCTTTAGAAGGGTGACTTCCCTGGAATACCTTGGGTTGCCATTGCTGATGTATAAGCCCAAAGCTGCTGATTTTGGTAAATTGATTAAGAATGTTCATGATAAGACCAATTTGTGGGGGAAGAAGCATCTATCTTTTGCTGCCAGAGCTTTGTTGATCAGGACATCCCTTTTAACTGTGCCGATGTATCTGAGTACGCATACGACGGTTCCTAAGAGTATTCTTCACTCTATTAAAAAGATTGCCAGGAGGTTTATGTGGCAAAAGTACTCTAATAGTAGAGGGAAGCACTATGTAGCATGGAAGGAGATATGTCAGCCCAAAAGTCAGGGAGGATTGGGGTTCTGTTGTTTAGAGAAATGGCAGAGTGCTCTTCAAGCTCGTCTGGCGTGGGATATGATTGAGAATCTAGAATCCCTTTTGAATAAGGTTCTTGCTGCTAAGTATGGCAGTGATGTTTTTGTGCAGTGTTACTGAGAGTAAGTCTCTATAACTTGGAAGATTATTCAGGACGGTGCTA
>NW_021381765.1:0-231 GCF_001605985.2 Dendrobium catenatum | reverse complement strand
TCGTAGGGAATCATGAATGTTTGCTATCATCAAAAGTTTAATCCATAAAGTCAGATTTGCAACACGTTCTACCTTTAAATAGAGGAACACCAAGATACTTAATGGGCAAGTTAGAATGAGTAAAACCAGTTGCATATTTAATAGCTAAATTATGATCATTGGAGATCCTCTTAGAAGCAATAAAGCAGCATTTATTTTTGCTAAAAGAAAGGCCACTAACCATTTCAAAAA
>NW_021381764.1:0-238 GCF_001605985.2 Dendrobium catenatum | reverse complement strand
GATAAATTCTTTTTAGTTTCTATGTTATATCTCTTCTAAAGTTCTATGAATTTTTATGATTTGACTAATATTTTAATTTTATTTGCATACATTATTTCAATCACTTTCAAAGTTGAATTGTCAAATGATTTTCATATTTCTACTTACATTTCAAGTATATTTCTTCTTTACTTTTTGCTGTTGTCAAAAAGGGGGAGAAATTATTTGTTTCATTACTTCGTCCGTCCGTGTGTTTTTT
>NW_021381763.1:0-943 GCF_001605985.2 Dendrobium catenatum | reverse complement strand
AGGGAAGAGGAGTAGGGGACACTTTGAGATTTAGGAATTATCCGGAAGTGTCCCAACATAATCTAAGTGTTGGGCTTTATATTTTGGGTTGAAAGAAGATTTAATTAAAATTGAGCATTTTATTAAAATTTTGGGATTATATTTTTGAAGTTTGGGATCTTATAATCAAAGATTTTGTCACGACCCGACCCGATCCGGGACGGATCCCGCTCGCACCGGGTCGCGACACGGAACGAACAGATTGACAGGATCTGGTTATGGAATTTGGTTCGGAACTGAATCTTCCAAATAATTTACTCAAACAGACACACAGACACAGAGCTACTATGAATCATCAAACACAGCGGAACAAAACATCTATCTTTTTGTTCTTTTCTTTTCCTCAAAACAATCATCTACAAATACAATACATGGCTTTTAACCAGAAAGAAAGACAGAACAGAAAAGCCATGACTGTACAAAAATCAAAAGTACAAAATAATACCTATACTGATCAGACTCTGAACTCTATTCCTGGACTTCCTTCCCTTACCTAGAACCTGAAAACCACCAGAAAACAAGAGTGAGCTCAACAGCTCAGCAAAGCAACAAACCTCCAATCAAAATTCTCAGAATCCAAAACCAAATACATCAGACCAAAGTTCAATCAGAAATCGGAACAGAATCGTATCTCAAATCAGAACAGAATCAAATCAGAACTTATACAGACATATATCAAACCACAATCAGAGTCGTACAGATCAGATCACCTCAAAATACAAATCAGAACAGAATAAATCAACAGAGTCAGAATCGTACAGAAATCAGAAATTCAGATCATATCAGAATATAACGGATCAGAACAGATATCAAATCAAACAGATCAGATCAGACAGATCACATCAACAAAATCAGAAATCTGAATTTCAGATCATATCGTATCAGAATCATAATTGCTTACAGA
>NW_021381762.1:0-200 GCF_001605985.2 Dendrobium catenatum | reverse complement strand
AGAAGCTTGATTGGAAAGTAGGGTTTTCGGCTAGGGCAGAGGAATGAGCGGCTTCAACTAGTTTTGGTAAGGGGAAGGGAGGAGGAAGTCAGAGGTTTGGCTTTGGCATTGGGTTAAGAGGCGGACGGGCAGGGTAGACGAGTTGGCCTTTGATAAGAGTAGGGTCGGGGTTTGTAGGGTGAATGACAGCGGAAAAGTGA
>NW_021381761.1:0-235 GCF_001605985.2 Dendrobium catenatum | reverse complement strand
ATCCGAAGACCAACCAGAATGCGCCACGTCATTCCGCTCGGTACTGCAGCTCAGTACCGCTGACTTGGTGCATTCTAATTGGTCTCCATACGGCGTTCTATATCCGGCTTCCACACAGAATAATTTCTCTTTCAGAAGAGCTCCTATGTTTAAAATAAGATAAAAGTTAAGAGCTCAATTTTATTAATGGTTTATGTTATATTCAATAAGTGCCATTGTTAATCTGTTTATAAAC
>NW_021381760.1:0-889 GCF_001605985.2 Dendrobium catenatum | reverse complement strand
GCTAAGGACTATGAAATTAAAATTTTGACACTTTTAATTTATTTCTAATGCAATGCATAGTTAACAACCTTAAATCAAATATGCTTGAAATTTTAAAAATAGGCTTAGAAAATAATTTTTTAGAAGACTTGACTTCCCAGGTCCGGCACCTCATCTTCATAGGTCAGACTATCCGGACTCTACCCGCAGGCGGGGAAGGGTCCAAGATTTGGACCTGTGTATCCCAACTCAAAATCTAACTTTCCAACACTTAATAATTCCACAAATTATATTTTTTCAAAAATAAAATCTAGACTCACCTGCAGGGTTATCCTAAGCAGTTAAGAAAAAATAGTTATTCCCAAGCAGTTATATATTTGCAGAAAAGAAAGTAAACACACTGGCCACGTTCTTTTTATTATTTGGGGTCTTTAGCAGCTGAAGCACCTATGCAAGCATTCATAATAATTGATTTTTTTTATTAACTAAGCCCCCCTTTTATTGCCCTGCATGAGCGTGGCCACCTGCAGAAAATTATGTGAACATCCAGATCGTACCTAACCTAAGGGTAATCTAGTCACCGAACACATCAATCCATCCACAGAGTATAGAAAAGTAAGCAGACATAGCAAAGTAATTCCATCTACAACATGCAGTGAAAACTACAAAAAATCTAGCACACAGCAGTAAAGTAAACACCGGCCTAACCTAGATCTATAGTTGGTTGTCCTAACACATCATCTAAAGTGTGTGTAAAAGGTCGTGTGGTTGGGGTAGATCCTAAATTGGGTGATTAGTTAGGAGTTATCTAAAAATTATGAGTTTGTTAAGGCTTGAAAGGGGATTTAAATTAAGGTTTAAGTATTAATAGATTAAGATTTTTGATTACATATATTTTAAAATTTGATTG
>NW_021381759.1:0-311 GCF_001605985.2 Dendrobium catenatum | reverse complement strand
ATGGACACGAAAACTCGTATTTGACCCGAAAACCCGAGATTGACCCGTTTTTTACCCGAAAATCGAAGATTGACCCGAAAACTAGCAATTTTGGGTCAACCCCGGGTCATTCGTGTCGGGGCGGGTTGACCCGGATCCGAATCGGGTTGTGTTCGGGTCCGAGAACCTAACCCGTTTTTAAAAATGGGTCGGGTTCGGGTTGACCCGAATAGTGCCGGGTCAGTTTCGGGTTCGAGCTGAACCCGACCCGTTGACCCAAATTGACACCCATACATAGGATATAATATTTATCAATGCAAACTGTAGATGAA
>NW_021381758.1:0-372 GCF_001605985.2 Dendrobium catenatum | reverse complement strand
TGCCAAACGGGTTACTTGCACCCGAGAAGAATAATGCTGAAGCTTCCTCATCTGGAGGAAAGCTAACAAGGAGGCAGAGGAGAAAGCTGAATGCTGAGATTCGAGCTCAGCAACAACTAGTGCCTGTGCACCCATCAAACCTGCCAGCCCAATAACTTGAGGCCAATGTCCCCACTGAGAATAAGTTTACCAATCTCAAATGGGTAAAAAGAAATAGCTCTTCTGGTGAGCTCAAACAGTCATTCTGGGAGCATCGACCACAAGCACCATCCCCTCAGAAGACTAAAGAACCTGAACGTCTATCTGCTCGAGTACATCGAGTGCTAAAAACAGTAAAGGAGAGGGGACTGATGAAGAGGCAATTTCAGAGGC
>NW_021381757.1:0-218 GCF_001605985.2 Dendrobium catenatum | reverse complement strand
TGGTTTTGAGCTATTTTCAATGAAACCTTATGAGAATGTTAGACATATATACTAGGTTTATTCAAATTGTGATATCATTGCATGCTATAGGAAAAGAATTTTCAAACCTTGAAAAAGTTAATAAAATTCTTCATTGTCTATTAGATAAGTTTGAAAATAAAGTTGTTGCTATTTGTGAATCAAAAATTTGAATGATTATTCTATTGATAATTTAATTG
>NW_021381756.1:0-206 GCF_001605985.2 Dendrobium catenatum | reverse complement strand
TGATCCTCTTTCCCTGCAAAATAGTGTTGTTACTTAATCTTACAATGCATGATTTGGCAAAGAATTGCACGATGAAGCCTTTGTCACAGAATTGATTGATGCTGAGCAAGTTTTGCTTCAATCCATCTACAAGCAAAATATTTTCAATCATAAGGTTCTTGAAATTACTGATTATACCTGCTCCTACCACCTTCTTGGTGGTGTTG
>NW_021381755.1:0-296 GCF_001605985.2 Dendrobium catenatum | reverse complement strand
GATCGTCCTGGATGATTTTACTTAAATGATCTGAAATTACCCTATTTGAATATGTGTACGAAATGCCTTCGTACAAATGATCGTCCTGTACGAACTAGGTTCGTCCAGTACGAACGGTTATTACAAGGTCAGTTCTAGAAACTACTGAGAACTGTTCTAAGTCGGTTAATCGTTTGGACGAGAATATGTTTGTCTGGACGAAATTTTTACAGAGAACCGATCGTCCTGGACGATTCTTGACTTCGTCTGGACGAAAATTATCCAGAGGACCAATCGCCACGGACGATAATTTATTT
>NW_021381754.1:0-304 GCF_001605985.2 Dendrobium catenatum | reverse complement strand
CCTGATCTTTTCTGTGATGATTCCTTCCAATTGTGCAACAGTCACTGGTTCGGAAGTATTTGCAATATTTTGTGGGGTGGGCTGACGGATGACATTATAAACTTCGTTGTCACCTTCAACAGCAGCATTTCTTTGCATCATCTACATCATCGCCCCCATCTGAGCCATCATCTCAATCATCTTCTCATTTAACTATGAGATTTCTCTATCTTTGGCTCTCATTTGTCGCCTCATATGTCTTTGCATGTCTGCAAGTGTGACATTCTCATCAGCAAAGGGATTCTCCTCGGCTTCTTCTCTTTCT
>NW_021381753.1:0-221 GCF_001605985.2 Dendrobium catenatum | reverse complement strand
AGAAACCATAAAAATTAAAATCATTTAAAATAGAAGTAAGATGATAGTTACTTACAACAAATAGAATAAAATCTATATTAATATTTATGGATAAAAAACATCAGAGAGCTTCCTCTCTCTCCTCTTTCCTCCCTCCCCTTCCTTCCTCCCTTCCCATTTCTTCTTGGTTAAGCCATATAATAGTGAGCTGAGGGGTGAGGGTGGTATGTATGTATGTATAT
>NW_021381752.1:0-591 GCF_001605985.2 Dendrobium catenatum | reverse complement strand
TATGATCTTAATAGTAATTTCATTTACAGCTTGTTTTCTTATTCTCTATCTCATTTCTACTTTTCTATCTTCTGGTGGATCCACTTATTAGATGGCTACAATTATGCTTGGTTGTTAATCAACATTGTTATTTTATATTGTCTCTTTTAATTTATATTTCATAACTTGGAATTGCAGATATTTCCTTTTATAGGTTATAGAGATCTTCACAATCTTGTGTAGCACTTTTTTTTTTTGTAAGGAGAATGGGCTACATGAAGATTTTTGGTTCTCCTTTTTTTGGGTGTTGGATTTTAGCCTACCTTATTGCAAATCAGAACCCAAATCTTATGATTTTGATGATAACAAATATTATTAGATTCTCTACAATGCTATCTCCTGTTATTATTATTATTACATATTTGTTCTTATGCATAAAAATTTCAGGCCTACTGTACGAACTTTTATTTGGTCCGGTGAACGTACGCAACTCTACGTTCCGCCGCCGGTAGAATCGCGCCACCCGTTTTCATTATTTACCACGCGCCCCGATAACCCGACCCGGAACGGACCCTAGATTGCTCGGTATTGCTAGGTATTGGTCGATTTTGC
>NW_021381751.1:0-281 GCF_001605985.2 Dendrobium catenatum | reverse complement strand
AAGAGCTTTCCAACAAATTCTTGTGGTGATGCCAATGTATAAATGGAATAGAAAAGATACAAAGGTTTCAATTCAAATTTTCCTACATATGCATTTTTATGAAATATAACAAACTTTGTAACATTTTATAGGATATGCATCGATGCACATGATACAAAACATAGGCAAGACATCATCAAAATTCCAACAATATCAATACCTTTAACACCAAAATGATACTCGTCATGTATTAACTAATTTTCCCTCATGGCCAAATGTATACGATCAAAGAAAACTTGAGA
>NW_021381750.1:0-235 GCF_001605985.2 Dendrobium catenatum | reverse complement strand
GGCGGCGCCGCTCGGAGATCCGAATACTAGAAAAAGATGAAAATATGGAAGGGGCAGAAAACATTGAAGAAGAGAAATTCCTTGAAGATGACGAAAACATACAAGAATACCTCGAAGGGGAAGAAAACATTGATGAATTTCTAGATGAAAATTTAGAAGAAATTCAAGAAATAAATAATACTTTGGACATGAAGGTGCTCTACATGGTGAGACACGCCAATGCTAATGAGGAAGT
>NW_021381749.1:0-333 GCF_001605985.2 Dendrobium catenatum | reverse complement strand
CGTTTGGACGAAATTTTTACAGAGGACTGATCGTCCTATACGATAAATTATTTCGTCTGGACGAAAAATTTCCTGAGGACTGATCATCCTAGACGATAATTTATTTACGTTTGGACAAAAATTTTCCAGAGACCCAATCGTCTTGGACGATAATTAATTTTATCTGGACGAAAATTTTACAGAGAACCTATCGTCCTTGACGATAATTTATTTCGTCTGGACGAAAATTTTTCAGAGAGCCAATCGTCCTGGACGATAATTAATTTCATCTGGACAAAAATTTTACAGAGAACCTGTCGTCCTGGACGATAATTTATTTCATCTGGACGAAAA
>NW_021381748.1:0-208 GCF_001605985.2 Dendrobium catenatum | reverse complement strand
GGAGTTGAATGTCTTTTAGTTTACCCAATTTGGATATTTTTGGAATTAGTTCTAATTTTTCAAAGTTTGGCTATTTAATGAATTATTAAAATTGTTTAAAAAGGGCATTTTAGGGGTTTTGATTCAAATTAGCTCCAAACCTCTTGGAATCACCCCCAAAGGTCAGAAATGACCTTAATGGATTTTCCCAAGTGTTTGAAAAAAAAAT
>NW_021381747.1:0-549 GCF_001605985.2 Dendrobium catenatum | reverse complement strand
AAAACACATAAACAAAGGGTTTAAACATCATTTTGCTATTGGTCTTATGATTCAGAAGCTAGATCTGCCCAGGAGATTTTTTGCTTTTCATTATTTTTCCATTTTATAATTTGCTTAGATTTGTCCTTTTCTTTAGCAGGAAGAGTTCTCAAATTAGGGCACTGACTTTTCAGATGTTCAGATTTCCTACATCTAAAGCAAATAATACTTGAAGAAATCTGAATATTCTTATCATTTTTACCTTTATTCCACTTTTATTGATGTTTATGCTTGTGCTTTAATGGACTTTTCAATTTGCTTGTTAAGTCATCGTTTTCCTCACCAACTAAGCAACTTTTTTCCATGCCTTCTGTTTTTAGCATTATTGTTTCACCTGCATCCAAAAGTCTTTGACCCAAATATTGCTCGTAGGCAATGAGTGAGCCAATCAAATTATTAATAGAATATTCATTCAAATTTTTTGATTCGCAAATAACAACAACTTTGGCATCAAATATGTCAAGTAAACAACCTAGAATTTTATTGACTATTTCAAAGTTTGAAAATTAT
>NW_021381746.1:0-266 GCF_001605985.2 Dendrobium catenatum | reverse complement strand
CAAGTAGGAATGCCCCAGACAACTTTCTTTCCAAGGTAATTGAAGAATCTTTTCCTCGTTTTGCCTCCGCAAAAATCACTCCGTCTCGCATTCTTATCCCAGCAGAGTTAAAATTTAGGGTAATGCACCTCTTCACCTCAACCAAATTTCAGTTCATTCTTTCTCTCATCCACTTCTACAATAAACAAACCTACCATTACTTTCTTGCCAACATGAGTTTCAATTCTGATCACTCTATCATTAGTTCTTTTGTTTTTAAGCAAAAA
>NW_021381745.1:0-262 GCF_001605985.2 Dendrobium catenatum | reverse complement strand
AAATAGCAATGACTTTGGCATCAAACTTATCAAGTAGACAACGTAAAATTTTATTAATTTTTTCAAAGTTTGAAATTTGTTTACCAAAAGTATGTAATGATGTCACAATTTGAGTAAACCTAGTATACATGTCTAAAATCATCTCATAAAATTTCATACAAAATAGTTCATAATCATACATTAAAATATTCAACCTGGATTGCTTGACTTCACTAATACCTTCGTATATAGTGTGTAATTTGTCCAAAATTTTCTTGCTAGT
>NW_021381744.1:0-237 GCF_001605985.2 Dendrobium catenatum | reverse complement strand
GTGTTTTCTCTTGAGTTTTGATAGTTATGATTCCTTTTTACCAATTTCAACCAAATTTTAAGGGATTTGTCTGGGTCTCAACTACTTCGAGTGTTTTGGTGACTTTGGAAGGTTTGGTTTAATTTTGACAATTTCAGACCAAAACAATCAGCAAATGATCATTTTCAATGGTTTTGAATTGGTTTTGGATTAAAGTTAATTTTTTTATTAAAACACAACTAAATACTTTAATGGCAG
>NW_021381743.1:0-323 GCF_001605985.2 Dendrobium catenatum | reverse complement strand
TCTCTCTCTCTCTCTCTCTCTCTCTCTCTCTCTCTCTTTCTCTTGCATTCTCTTGCTCTCTCCCTTGCTCCTTTCTCTCTCTCTCTCTTGCTCTCTCTCTATCTCTCTCTTGCTCTCTCCCTTTCTCTCTCTCTCTCTTACTCTTTCTCTTTCTATCTCTCTCTCTCTTGCTCTCTTCATCTTATTCTTTCTCTCTCTCCCTCCCTCTCTCTCTCTCTCTCTTTGTCTCTCTCTCTCTCTTGCACTCTCTTGCTCTCTCCTTTTCTCCTTCTTGCACTCTCTCTTTCTTGCGCTTTTGCTCTCTCTCTTTCTCTCTCTCTGTA
>NW_021381742.1:0-239 GCF_001605985.2 Dendrobium catenatum | reverse complement strand
CTGTTTTCCTGCTGTGGACAGCCATTTGGCTGCTGTGTGTTCGCCGATTTTGGATAGGTTGCTTGTGAATACAAGCACTTCCTATCAAATTGGTATCAGAGCGTCGTTTTTTGGACCTTAGGCGGTTGAAATTCTGTTTTTTTCAGCGAGCTTTCGGCTTCCGGAAGTGAAATTGTTGAGATCTGTTGGGAAGAAAAATGGTCGGAAAGAAGATCGAAGTCCTAGAAGGCGAATTTGGC
>NW_021381741.1:0-203 GCF_001605985.2 Dendrobium catenatum | reverse complement strand
TGGTTCTTTATTTCAGTAAAATTTTTGTTTCTCTCAAATTATATGCAAATCATTATTCTTTACTCTTATCAAATGAATGATCATGCAAATTACATTTTATATTTTATGACATTATATGTAGAGATTATGAAATCAAAAGATATGATATGATGTGAATGTTATATTAAATGATTGAATGTGCATGCTGATTAGATGGAGTTCAC
>NW_021381740.1:0-263 GCF_001605985.2 Dendrobium catenatum | reverse complement strand
CCCATAAGTAGCTGCAGAAGCTATTGTTGAGGGTCTGAGGGAGTTTTGGTTTTGTTGGACAGTTGTTAGAGAGTTGCTCAAAGGTTGAGCTTTGTGTTTGAGAGTTACTCAGTTGAAAGTTATTAGAGAGTTTGAGCATTGGAGGGTTTACAAAGCATTGTTGTATATGTTAATTAGTGAAACTTCCCATCTTTCTTTTATTGCATTTTATATTATTGTTTGCTCAATTGATTAATTTCAAAGCTTTTAAAATTTTTAACGAC
>NW_021381739.1:0-1174 GCF_001605985.2 Dendrobium catenatum | reverse complement strand
ATTATTGAACCGTCCTCGCTGCGGTATTGAATAATTGGATTGACTGATTTATAAGAATGATATAGATACAACGAATTGACTAGACGGCCCGATTGATTGAACTGATAGTATTGATGGACACGATTTATTGAATTGATAGTATTGATTGATAGATACTGCTACGCTACGATGGATAGACATTGACTGAAAGCACTGACTGATTTGATTGTTGGGAAATTGAATTATCGATGTTTTTACCGCTGTATTTATTATTGACTATTGATGGATTCGCTCTGATTTAAATTGAGTTCCGTACCTGCATAGATTCATTGATCATAGTCTATTGATTTGATTGATTTGATTTGATTGACATGCATATTGTTTTCAGTGTCGTGCTTTGATTTCAGTTGTAGGCTTTGGTGACCTGCTGGGCTTTGTAAGCTCATTATATGTGGTTAATATTTCAGGTGCAGGGCCTCCAGCTTGAAGATCTTTCTGTCGAGTGCAGCTTTTTATTTTGTAGTCTTAGGTAGGCTTTCTTTTGTAGCCTGTGTGGCTAGTGTAAATATTTCTTTTGGACTCTTTTGTCTGTTCTCTGATTGTACTATATGTGCATTATAGTATCCGCTGCTGTTTCTTTTCTGTAATGAAATTATCTCTGGCTCTGGATATATGTATGTATGGATTGTTATGAGGAAACCGATAGAAAGAAAAGAAAAGAAAAGAAAAAAAAAGAGGCAATAGAACGATCAGATGAATCCCGAAGGTTACTATGGGTGGGCGTGGGTGGGCGAAGCCAATTCGAGTAAAGCATGGGTACCCAACCAAGACCCTGTGCAGCTTTGTTCTCTATGCTTGAGCAACAGAGGACAATGGCAGTCGTCACCAATTGAGAGCCTTAGGATCAAGCAATTGCCTCACCGGACCATCTCAACTTGAGTAGTGCAACAATATAGGATAGTGTCAGTGCTTGTTTATTATTTTGCAACTTGTTTATGAATATTTTAACTTTCTAAAGTAATTATAGCCTCTACAAAGTTTCATTTTATGAGCTATTTACAATAAATGGCTATTTTTTAAGTTATGAACTTCTTAATATAAAAAGTGGTGGCATGTAATTACTATTTATCACTAAATTTGAGTAATATAATAAGGTAGTTGGTCTCTATCATAATACACCCCAAGCTAATTATAT
>NW_021381738.1:0-254 GCF_001605985.2 Dendrobium catenatum | reverse complement strand
CCTAGCCGTCATTTTAACTTAAGTAAGTTATTTTGCGTCGTTCGTACCATACGAACATGTTTGTACTGTACGATTTATTTTAAATACTTACTTAATTAATCCCGTGATTAGTGCAATAAATCCGGGCTTATTTATAATTTGAACATTGTTCTGTACGAACCATTCATACAATACGATGAACAGAGATGAATTATAATTGTCCCGAAGATCGTCCTGGATGATCTCTTGTGTTTTGTCTCATCGTACTGTACGAT
>NW_021381737.1:0-295 GCF_001605985.2 Dendrobium catenatum | reverse complement strand
AATTAACAGTTTACAAAAAAAGTATCAACAAACCATACAAAATAGATTTAAATAAAAATTTTCATAACCTTGTTTTCATTTCTAACTCATAAAAGTGGCTCACATCTTATAACACACATAATAAATACAAAAAAGGGTGAGAAAGTAGGAGGAATACAATAAAGCAATTTATATGCTATTGAAATTACCAATCTCACTTGAAATAATTTACACACAATGTTAATAATGAGCACCTATGCATTTCTTAAGATATATGTTTGTTGCGTCCTGGAATATTCGCGGCGGTAGAAAAATA
>NW_021381736.1:0-320 GCF_001605985.2 Dendrobium catenatum | reverse complement strand
CTATTATATAATTGATGTATTTACAATTAGAATTAAACATTGAGTATAATTACTAGTATCAAGTATGTTTTGCAAAAAACTTGATTTCTGCAATTTTGTATTTTTTCTTCATAATGAGTTGGTTGAGTTTAAAGAAGCCTCAAGACATCTTCATGAAAGAATTACTGGATATTGGGAGCGCACAAATGCAAGCATGTATAACAATGTCTCTTGATAGTCTGATATAGCTAAAGGAAAAGGCAAATGAAATTATTTTGTTGTTATATGTATGTTTGGACAAACAATAGGAATTCTTTACTTTGACTTTTGCATGTTCAAAC
>NW_021381735.1:0-204 GCF_001605985.2 Dendrobium catenatum | reverse complement strand
AATTCGGAAATCAGAATCCATGAAGCTTAATTTTCTCTTTCACAAGACCAGCCTAAAAATACTGCACAGCAATGAATCATTGGCTTTATTATAATATTTCATTTTATTTTATTTTAATTCGATGAAATAATACCTAACTATTATTATTTTTTTAATAAAATCTAAGGAAAATTTTTTTTTTTTAAAGCTTCCTTAGTATAAAAT
>NW_021381734.1:0-321 GCF_001605985.2 Dendrobium catenatum | reverse complement strand
TAATGTGTTTTAGATTATCATCTTTCTCCTTGTTTTATTGTTGTTGTTATTGATATCATGTATGGTATTGTAATATCTTCATTTGATATCAATAAATGTTGCAATGTTTTAAATGTTGCAATGTTTTGTTGTCTAATGTTTTGGGAAATGTGTGTTAGATTTTTTTACTTTCAATTTTTTTTTAATCTTAATAGTGCTTTATTTAAATTGTAAATTAAAATTAGTTTCATTAGAAAATATATTTATTCTATAATTAAGAAATGCTTATAACTTGATATTACTATAATCTTCAATTCCATGTCTCTTATTTAGACTACTCTA
>NW_021381733.1:0-261 GCF_001605985.2 Dendrobium catenatum | reverse complement strand
GCACAGTGACTACGGTGGGAAATGGGGGGGGGAGAGATCTCCGTTCAAAGGACTTAATGGGGCAGCGGGTTTCGGCGCTTTGACAAAGCAACTGGTAAACACCTGTTCCCCCATTAAAGCTAGAAGTTGTAGATCTAGCACTAATGGTTCGGCTACAGTTAGTGCACCATCGTCTGACAAGTTTGATGGGGAAGCTGGGACCATGGGGGGTACACCAGGCCAACCCCTGGATGGCAATGGAGGACCCTTGAATGTGGCCAC
>NW_021381732.1:0-778 GCF_001605985.2 Dendrobium catenatum | reverse complement strand
AAATAAATTTAAAACAAAATGTAATTTTTTGGAAATTTTAATATACTCTTTATATTCATATGAATTAGTATAGATTTAGTTAAAAAGAAAAGGGGTTTAAGTTTTAAAATAATTAAGTGGGTTTGAACTAATTCAAAATTAATTAATAATTAAAATAGCATCCAAATTAAATTTAATCAGGACTTTATTATTTTTTGAAAGTTATGTTTATATATAATTTTTTTTTAGATAAAGTAATTTAGTATAAAATATGGGAAACTTGCTCCACACAGAGGACCGAATCTGACAAACTAGGATGGTTCCACGAGGGGCGTACTCCACCACTAGCGAATGGTCATGTGCGGAGGAAATTTGCTCAACACAGAGGACCGAAACTGGCAAACTAGGATGGTGACACGAGGGGCGTACTCCACCACTAGCGAATGGTCATGTGGGGAGGAAACTTGCTCCAAACAGAGGACCAAAACTGGCAAACTAGGATGGTGTCACGAGGGGCGTACTCCACCACTAGCGAATAGTCATGTGGGGAGGAAACTTGCTCCACACAGAGGACCAAAACTGGCAAACTAGGATGGTGCCACGAGGGGCGTACTCCACCATTAATGAATGGTCATGTGGGGAGGAAACTTGCTCCACATAGAGGATCGAAACTGGCAAACTAGGATGGTGCCACGAGGGGAGTACTCCACCACTAATCCCCAAGTCAAATGCCAGGGTGGTGCCATGGAGGGGGTACTCCACCACTAGCAGGTGTGATCCTAAGAGAGGGAATGATTTG
>NW_021381731.1:0-237 GCF_001605985.2 Dendrobium catenatum | reverse complement strand
GAGCATCATTGATAACAAATCTAGATTCTAATCTTAAAATTGACATAAGTTGACTTTGAGTGTGATACTCTTTATCTTCAACTCTTTAGGCTCCTTAGATTCATCGTATCTGGATACCTAAATGAAAAAGAAAACTCTTCCCCTGAAGGGAAGGTTATTATTTTCACCTTGGGTACTAAAATTCTCCAAATTTGGGCTTCTACATAGAAAAGGACTCTCCCCCCAAAGGGGTATCCA
>NW_021381730.1:0-502 GCF_001605985.2 Dendrobium catenatum | reverse complement strand
CAATTGAAGTCCCCACCCACAAGGACCGGGTCATCCGCGTTAATCAACGAGCCAATGTCATTCCAGAGAGCCCGCCGGGTATGATAGTCTTTACTGGCATATACAATAGCAACCAGCCACTTCAGGCCATTTGGGAGGGTAAGCCAACCAATTAGCACTTGATTCGACGTCCGACAAGCCACAAACTGGGCAGCATCACGCTTCCAAAGTGCAAGGAGCCCCCCCGAACGCCCACTGGCCGGAACATGGAGGAAGTCCCAATTTTTCCCAATAATCCTATCCACATCAGATCTATTCACATCCTCAATCATGGTTTCAATCAGCCCAACAAATTCCACCTCATTATTGCTAACAAGGCTCCGCATGTAGTAGCCCGTTTGCTTCTTACGGGCTCCCCTACAGTTCCAGAAGAGGGTCGTAGACATTAATTAACCGAAGGGGAAGCGTCCCCGCCGCATTCCGTGTCCACCCCCTCTTTTTTCCTCTTCCGAGGAAGCTCCAC
>NW_021381729.1:0-555 GCF_001605985.2 Dendrobium catenatum | reverse complement strand
TTACACTAAAGCCAAGAAAGTAATTAAGTTCTCCCATGATGCTCATTTTAAACTCATTACTCATTATTTTTGAAAATTCATCACAAAAGTTTTTATCTAAAGATCCAAACAAGATGTCGTCAACATATATTTGAACAATGAGAATTTCTTCTTTGACCTTCTGTAAAAAGAGTGTAGTATCTACACTACCATTTTCAAATCCTCTATCCAAAAGGAATGAGCTAAGTCTTTCGTACCATGCTCTAGGTGCTTGCTTTAGTCTATAAAGTGCCTTTTTTAATTTGAATACATGGTTTGGAAATTGTGAACTTTCAAACCGGGGGGGTTGTTCAACATAGACATCTTCCTTAATTACCCCGTTTAGAAATGCACTATTTACATCCATTTGATATAGTTTAAAGTTCTTAAAGCAAGCAAAAGCTAAGAGCACTCTTATAGCTTCTAGTCTAGCAACAGGGGCAAAGGTTTCTTCAAAGTCTATTCCCTCAATTTGATTATACCCTTTTGCTACTAATCTAGCTTTATTCCTTATTATAGTTCCTGAATCATTCACCT
>NW_021381728.1:0-637 GCF_001605985.2 Dendrobium catenatum | reverse complement strand
TGCAGGGTTCTCGGCGGAGTAAAGGAGCGCGGCCTCCTCAGCCTGCTCTACGACGGCATCGATATCACTGATGTCGGTGACGGACTCGAGGAACTTGCGCTGCTGAAGGCGGAGGGTGTGACCCTTTTCCTTGGATTGCTGCACCATCTGGTTGTGCTTTCGGACGAGGGCGCGACCAAGGCCCCCTGATTTATCCTTACCCCCGCCCATTCCTCGATAGTTTAATAGCGGTATGTGGCTGTTGTTTCAATTCAAGGCAGAAACCCTAGGTGGATTGGTTGTAGAGGATCAAGGAAGCCACTTTTAAATTTGTCTCTGATCAATTTCTTCTGCGAACAGTGGAGGGTGTGAGAAGTCGCTTCTTTGCTGTGGACCGGGAGCACCCCGCGTCGGAGA
Source organism: Dendrobium catenatum (assembly GCF_001605985.2). NCBI lineage: Eukaryota > Viridiplantae > Streptophyta > Magnoliopsida > Asparagales > Orchidaceae > Dendrobium > Dendrobium catenatum. Next base: position 241 of record NW_021381728.1, on the reverse strand, counting down.
TTTGTATCCTTCGACTGAATTGTTATAATTTAATGAATGAGGCAAGAATTAAAATATCTCAACTTCTTTTATTTAAGGTTCTATTAAAGAAAATTTAGTATTATTTGCCTCCTAAAAGAAGAAATTGGAGTGTTTATTTTTTTAAGAAATATGTTTAAAATTTTATTTGGAAGTAAAATATTCTCATTTTTTTCATAATTATTTATTTAAAATTCATCATCATAGATATTTATTAAAATAA
>NW_021381727.1:0-267 GCF_001605985.2 Dendrobium catenatum | reverse complement strand
CCTGATCGTCTAGGACGAACTAAAATTCATCCCAAGATGAAATGTTCTCTGGAAAATTTTCGTTCAGACAAAATTTATATTCATTCCAGGATAAATGCCCTCTGAAAAAATTTCATCCAGACAAACTCAAAATCGTCCTAGGATGAAATCTCCTCTGGAGAATTTTTGTTCAGACGAAATTTATAATCGTGCTAGGATGAATTACTCTCTAGAAAATTTTCATCCAAACGAAGTCAAAATCATCCCAGGACGAATTGTCCTCTGTAA
>NW_021381726.1:0-281 GCF_001605985.2 Dendrobium catenatum | reverse complement strand
AGGATGGTTTTGATTCTTTTTCTCTATGTAGTTGACAATAAACTTTGAAGAATCAGTCGAGACAAAATCTATACTCATTTCTCCCATAGCCTTTATAAATTCTTCCTCAAAAATTGAATATATTCTTCTTGAGTAAAATCTAGCAGCTTGTTTTAATATTGAGCTGTTCTTTATTACGGGAACAATTTCAGATTGACTGCATTTGTAATCCTCATCCTGCTCATTTCGCCGCCAATTCATTAGAACCTTTTTCAAGCCAAGAAAACAATCAGTTAATGAAC
>NW_021381725.1:0-218 GCF_001605985.2 Dendrobium catenatum | reverse complement strand
AAGCCCAATTGAACTTGATCAACACCTCTCATAGGTGGCCCTAGGTCCAACACACTTCCTCCAGCCAGCCCATGCCTTGGGCTAGCCTGGGTCAAGAGTTAGGCTAACCCAAAGTAGCCAAAAACACTTGGACCCGAGCCATCTTTTAACCCAGACCAAATTGGACCCAATTTCCACTTGCATTGGGTCCACCAGACCCAGACCCACTTCCCACCTCA
>NW_021381724.1:0-224 GCF_001605985.2 Dendrobium catenatum | reverse complement strand
AAAGAGTAAGAACACGTGGCGATATGTTATTGGCGGCTGAACGTACCTCTACGTCAGGTCAGAGGACGTAATAATTGTTCCTAAATGCGGTATTCCATCTTCTGCATTCACTGCAAATTACGTACGCTTCTTCTGCTTATTTGAATTGCAATTATGCTATTTTTTTTTTACAAATTGGCCACAATATTTTAGACAACTTTGTCCCCTAAATAATTAGGGGACCG
>NW_021381723.1:0-340 GCF_001605985.2 Dendrobium catenatum | reverse complement strand
TGAATTGGAAATTTTTGTAATAAAATAACAATCCTAAACATGATTTCTAATTTTTTTTATTTTTAAAATTTAAATAAAAATTTAACTTGATGTAGAAGCGACTAATTAGAACATGATTGCAACAATAGGTACTGAAATTTTAAATCATGAAACACAGATATAAAATATAATCTTCACCATGCAGTTATAGCAAATGTAAGATGCAAAAGATAAGTAAAGTGCAGTAAATGGAAAAATCACACTAGAAGTTTTATAGTGGTTCAGTCACTTGACCTACATCCACTCCCCGGAGTCCCCCACTCTAGGAATTTCACTACTCAAAAGTAATTCTCTATTTACC
>NW_021381722.1:0-361 GCF_001605985.2 Dendrobium catenatum | reverse complement strand
TGATCTTTGATCCAGGGGGTTTTAATTTTCGTTGATTAAGGACATGATTCCAGTCAGTTAGAGGTCTTTTTTGAATTTTTTTGGATTTAAATTTGATTTATGGTAATTTTTGAAAATTTTAAAGCTCAATTAAAATGTTAACTTTGACTTGTCTAATTATCTGACCTGATGAACTTCAAATTGGATGAAATTTGAACCTAAGGTGTCAAATGTCACTAGGTCTACTATGTTCAAGTTTCACACCTATTGGGTGTGTTTATAATTTCCTATGATTTTTCTAAGTTAAATAGACATTGTTTTAAATATTTTCCCTAGGTTTCTCTGCTGTTCAAATGGGCTTGAAATTTGGTGTGTCTAACGC
>NW_021381721.1:0-200 GCF_001605985.2 Dendrobium catenatum | reverse complement strand
AATTACACTGGTATTGTCACACATAGTTGAGATGGTTCCTATGAGTAATCCAAGATCTAGAAGTTATTATTTCAACCATAACACTTGTGCAACACAACTTCCTATTATTATATATTATGACTCAGCCGTGGAAAGGGCTACTGAATTTTACTTACTATTAGACCAAGAAATTAAAGATTGTCCTATGAATTGACTGGTGT
>NW_021381720.1:0-263 GCF_001605985.2 Dendrobium catenatum | reverse complement strand
GCAACCTGAGAAGCAGGAGCGGCAGGCACTGGACGCCTAACCGCAACACGAACAACTGGAACAGGGTGTGGCCTAGGCACTGGTCGCCTAGCCACAACGCGCACTGGCTGCGCAAGTACAGGAACAGGACAAGGAGGTGCCCGGGCTGTCCGCCGAGTAGCTGGTCGTCCGAAAGGGCGCATGGCTATGCGTCCTCTCCTCTGAGGAGGAGAGAATGCATCAGCCTCTGCCGGGGTCGGCCCGCCAAGAGTGACGAAAGCCGA
>NW_021381719.1:0-302 GCF_001605985.2 Dendrobium catenatum | reverse complement strand
GTTCTCTCTTCTAGTTTTCTCCCAAAGAACGAAGACATAATGACTATCAAAGATACACTTTATCATCCTTTTACACTCTTCAAGTGTCGGCAGAGAACCGGGCCGATGTTGTTGAACTTCACTTGAGAGCCTTCAGAGGAGATGGGCTGAAACAAAGAGATTTTCTTCTTCAAGTAATCTTGTGAATCCCTCACAAACCCCTCACTTGATCTCTCACTCTTCACTCTTAGAATCTCTCTCAAACTCTCACACTCAATGATCCCTCTCAAGAGAAAAGAACTCCAAAGGCCCATGTAATAGTT
>NW_021381718.1:0-215 GCF_001605985.2 Dendrobium catenatum | reverse complement strand
GTAGGAGATTTAGAAACCCAGATCTAATTTTCAAAACTTCTAATTAATTATCTTTGGGAAATTTCAATTAAACGATCGTTATCGTTATATTCAAAGGATTGGTAATAAATGATATCCTCTTTCCTCGGAGAGATATATCATTTTATTATCCTGATTTTAATTATAAAATTTATGATCATTTAAAGCTTTGTAATCTGAACCTATTAATGAACGAC
>NW_021381717.1:0-1694 GCF_001605985.2 Dendrobium catenatum | reverse complement strand
ATGATATTACATTAATATATTATATATATACACTATAAAAAAACGTATTGCCGTGTCCGCGCCGTACTCGTGTCCTATATTTTTAAAAAAAATCGTGTCCCGTGTCCGTGTCGTATCGTGTCCGTGTCGCAGTGTCAATGTCAGTGCATCATAGATTAGAATAGTTCACAATGACCAAACCCTCATATCTTCCTTGTCGCCACTCGAATTATCCCCTCAAATTGCCACAAGCAGTCAGCCTTCTGTATAGTTACTCGGAATGACTGATCACACGAAAAGATAGTCCATTGATAGTCAATTTTTTACCCACCACTGTTTGTCTTGGTGGTGAAGAGCCGGCTGGGCAAAGCCTAGGTCCCTGGTTCGAATCCCTTGGCAAGCAGTGAAAGTCTTAAGTGTTGGCCCGTGTAAATTGGTGTGGGTTGCATGCTAGGTCGACCGGGGTTTACACTGGCCTAAGGACAGTGCTTCCTCGTCAAAAAAAAAAAAAAAAAAAAAAAAAAAAAAAAAAGTCAATTTTTTTACTTTGTCATAAGCGCGTCCTTAATTGCAAACAAAAAAACAGATCCTTCACCCAGCTCATTTTGATCATTTAAGTTTTTTAAGTTCAAAATTTATGTATGCTATGTTTATATGAATTTATCTCAAATATCGAGTATTAGCCTCTTTGATCTAAGGGCATCATGATTTTGTCCTTCTTTGCGTAACTTTCCAGGAGGTCATATATCTCAGGATTTCTCATGGATGAGCAAGTTTAACAATGGAGTTTCTTGATGAAATTTTAATCACTACACATAAAGGCGTCTGGATGTTTAGGAGTTTAGCTTTTTTTACTTCATAGGTTTTACAATCTCTCGTACTTAAATAACTGATGTCATGGACAGCATCTTTATCTCATAGTCATCCACTAGGTAGATAGAATTTTAGAGGTTGCCCCAACAAATTCAAGTGATGACTCCCGCCACATTGCACTTTCTCTCATACAAGGTTCAAAAGGTGGCACTCATGGTGTAGCACATTGCCTTGTATGACATTTAATTCTCATCTTCTGGCTGGTATATTACTTTGATACCATTTGTAACATATCAAACTCTTAACTATCGAGATATTATTCGCTTTGGCCTAAGAGTTTCGTGATTTTGTCATGTTGGTGTAACTTTTCAGGAGGTCACCCATACTAGAATTTCTTCGGAATAAACATGCTAAATTGCAGAGTTTGTTAATGAAATTCCAACAATTACGCCAAAAGGCGCTTGATGTTTAAGATTTTAGTTTCTTTTACTTAAAGAGGTTTCATAACAACCACCTTCCGGTCACTTGCCAATCATCACAATCTTTAAATTTCACACTACATTTATTTTGCTTTAAACCAAATATAAACAATCATTCACCTAAATTTACTTAACACTCTCTGGCCACCACCACTGCCACCCGCCGATCGTCCCAAAGATAATTTAACTACACCAGACTCCTTCACGGGCAGCTTGGCGTTCTTACACGAGGGTATGCAGGCAGAGCGGGGATTTCGAAATTTTTATCAATAAACGTGTTGGCGGGTTTAACCCGCAACCGCCGCGGGTTCAACCCGACCGGACCGTTTAAAGAGTCGAATTTTCTGAACCCGAACTCCGACCCGCTTTTGAATACTATCGGGTCGCATCTCCTTCTTCACTCCGGAATTGCCGATGTCGTCG
>NW_021381716.1:0-228 GCF_001605985.2 Dendrobium catenatum | reverse complement strand
AATCACTTAGGCTTAACATCCTCATTAAAATTTCATAGGTAGTAGGCAAAATAGGATTGAATAATGTACTTGATTTGAACTTGATTGAATGCAGGGGACTTTAGTAATTGATAAATTTAACTTAAACAAAAGTGACATGAACTAAATTTGTAAACATAATTGAACTACATGGGACTTGCATTGAATTAAATGCAAAGAACTTGATCTTGATTTAGACAATAAATAATA
>NW_021381715.1:0-253 GCF_001605985.2 Dendrobium catenatum | reverse complement strand
CGAGCTATGCACCCCTTTTCTTCTCCCCTCCATAACTACGTCTCAGGCTTTTTATCTATTTCTTCTCTCTGTAAGTTTCCACCCCATTTGTGTATTTCTTCTAAATCATTTGAAGGGGTTGGTTGGTCGGTTTGTTAGCATTTACCGGAGGAATTTGTGTTGGAAGTTGGCCCAAAGTTGCTGTGGTGAACCACTGATTTGCATGTTTTTGAGCATTAATCATTTTACCTACTATTTCGATGCATGCGAGGTG
>NW_021381714.1:0-299 GCF_001605985.2 Dendrobium catenatum | reverse complement strand
TCAATTCGTTGAATCTATATCATCTGTCCAATCAATATAATGGAAGCGTATCCGAATAGATACTTGCAAATCAATCTATCGTTCAATCTCACTTATTTCTCGTCAATACGGCAGTGCATGTATTCATATCCATAAAGAGAACAATCCATTGACGACCACGAACGATGCTATAACAGTGGATCCGTATCAATCAATTCCTCCAGTCAATAGTATCAATTGGCTCAATATCAACGATCAAATCAATAATAACGATCAAATCAATAATAACGATCAAATCAATACATCGTAAAAGCAATTGA
>NW_021381713.1:0-260 GCF_001605985.2 Dendrobium catenatum | reverse complement strand
CAAATGGTTGGAGAGATTGAATGATCACGCACTTTGTGTATTTGTATTAGCAAATATTACTTGTCTTGTTGTCGCTTTTATGTTGAGTTGAGTGCCACTTTGATATCTCTAATATCTTATCCCAAGTTAAATATTGTTGTAATGTCACCGTGCATAGATCTTGCGTGTTGAGTACTTTGTAATTGTAAGTCGTACTAGGGAACTATTGTACTATCTTACGTACTGCAGTAATAGAATGTTTATGTTGTTGTGATATGATT
>NW_021381712.1:0-346 GCF_001605985.2 Dendrobium catenatum | reverse complement strand
GAAAAACAAAATAGAAAGAAAGCTGTCCCAAAAACTAAGGCTTCGTTTGGGACAACTTGCTTACTGCTTTTGAAAGAAACTTTTTAGCAAGCTACTTTATGAGAAAGTCGTCCCAAACGAAGTCTAACCCTCAATTTATACAATTATAAAATAATTATTGAGAAAAAAAATTTCTATTGGATTTCTATCATTAATATCAATTAAATTTTATTTATATTATATCTTAAAGCTCAATTTCATTTTTTTTATTTCGTCGAGAAATATAAACAAAAGTTTTGTTCATACAAAAATACTCTCACCTTTGATCACAAATTACTCATTTAAAGTCTATTATAACAAACATTAA
>NW_021381711.1:0-561 GCF_001605985.2 Dendrobium catenatum | reverse complement strand
AAAAACAAGCTCATTAATGCAAGTTGCCGACATTATCTTCAAGGACTATAGGCATATCGTCCTAGCCGATTAGTTCAAATATGAGGAAAAACGTTCTGAATATTGCCCTGAAATGAAGCTGGACGATGTCTAATCGTCCTGGACGATCTGCGATCGGCCTGGACGAAATCCCCATTAATTGCTTTCTAAAACTGCCTGAGAAATTTTTGAAAAAAGTGCTCTGGATCGGCCAGGACGATATTTTATAGTGCAGGCCGATATATTAGGACGATATCCAAAAATAAGATTTTCCTAAGTAGATATGGCGGCAGATTCTTGTTGAATTGAGCTGATCGTCTTGGCCGATACAAAATCTTCCAGGACGATGTGTTTTGCAAAAAGACGACTGCTTTAATGAGTATGCCCTAATTAGGGTTTCTACTTTTGTCAGAACGTCCAGGACGATATAAATATCATCCCGGACGATGTTACCAAAAATAGAAATCTTTTTGGGCACAATAGAAAATCTTCCAAGTTACAAATCATCAGATGCCACACCAAATACAACAGACTTAAGAAAGG
>NW_021381710.1:0-362 GCF_001605985.2 Dendrobium catenatum | reverse complement strand
AAGTGAGATACACTTTAAGGTAATGCATCTTTTTGCCTCCACCCAGTTTCAATTCATTCTTTCTCTCATCCACCTTTACAACAAACATGGGGAGCCAGTGCTGGAAGGCATGACAACTTGCACTAGCAGGCTCTATCGCATGGGTACCTGGGTAACCAGGGTGCGGGTAGCCGCGGGTAGTGAGTGGGAAGACGGAGTTGCTTCACTGGCAGACGGGGCTGTGCGGACAACTAATTTTAAACGGGCTAGTGGGTTGACTTAGCAAATCATCAGGTCAACCCGAACCCAACCTATTTTTCAAACGAGTTGATTTCTAGAACTCTAACCCGACCCATTTTTAAATCAGTTTGGGTCTAAACCAA
>NW_021381709.1:0-233 GCF_001605985.2 Dendrobium catenatum | reverse complement strand
TAGAAGGTATTAGAAATGATCTTTTTCATTAAATTTAAATGAGAATTTGACTCTTAATAGAACACAATAGAGAAAAAAATATTCATTTTGACCCAATATAGTGATATAAAAGGTTATATTGCTATTATTATTATATGTATATATTGGAAGATCATTATTAAAATATTAATAGTATTTTATTCAAAATAATAATAAAATATAAGCCTATTTCTTCAACTTCATATTTTTTAATA
>NW_021381708.1:0-343 GCF_001605985.2 Dendrobium catenatum | reverse complement strand
AGAAAATAGGGCTAAATTATTTTAGTTTTTTTTTTACGCTAAATATTTTAGGATTTATTTAATTTAATTAGAATATATGAAGTTATTAGATTTGTGGGCTCTAAAAATTCAGCCCCGACCCCCGCCGCGCTGATTTGTTCTTTTTGTTTTTGGCGAGGGGAGTTTTAACGTATGAAGTTTTGGGGTAAATTTTGGAAGGCAGATGGGTTTGTAGATAAGGCACTACCTAGAGATTTCTCCCTCATTTTGCGAGGACTTTATGATCTGAGTTCTGGTTTCCTATAGGCGCAAGCCCTTATAGTTAATTAGCTCTCCCGATCACGAGAGAGAACTTTCGATTAAG
>NW_021381707.1:0-450 GCF_001605985.2 Dendrobium catenatum | reverse complement strand
TGCTGAAAACTGTTCTAAGTCGGTTAATCGTTTGGACAAAAATTAATTCGTCTGGACGAAAATTTTACAGAGGACCGATCGTCCTGGACGATTCTTGACTTCGTCTGGACGAAAATTTTCCAGAGGACCAGTCGCCATGGACGATAATGTAAATTCGTCTGGACGAAAATTTTCCAGAGACCAGCTCGTCCTGGACGATTTTTAATTTTGTCTAGACGAAATTTTTCCAGAGGACCAGTCGCCATGGACGATAATGTAAATTCGTCTGGATGAAAATTTTCCAGTGAACCAATCATCCTGTACGATATTTTAATTCATCCTGGACGAATAGGACGTAGAAAAATTTTTCGAGCAAGTTCCTATTCGTTCCATATGCTTTATAGGAGATAACTGTCTGATCGTCTAGTACGAATTGGAAATCGTCCTGTACGATTAGTATAAATTTTATAT
>NW_021381706.1:0-363 GCF_001605985.2 Dendrobium catenatum | reverse complement strand
CACAAAAGTATCTGCTGGCGATCAAATATCTGTTATCACGTGAGACTTTTTTTCTTTCTTCATCATATCTTCATTTGGTTGCTTATCTCTAGCATTTCCTTTACCTCTCTGTTCGTATTTCACATTATGAGATCTTTTTCAGATTTTTTTCACCGGGTAGTTTTTCTCTGGCGTTGCTTACTCTTGAGCTGGACTATGTTAAAGCAAAAGCCAATCAAAATGAAGAGGTACAGTCCAATATTGAAATCACATCAGCTATAAACCGTAGAGATGCCAAAGAATAGCCTATGTTTTTCTTGTATTACCAATGCTCAATGAATGAATTACATTTTTGATGCTAGCTATGATTTTTCTATTGCAGTT
>NW_021381705.1:0-521 GCF_001605985.2 Dendrobium catenatum | reverse complement strand
TCTTGAAAATTGATTTGAGGGAAATCACTTTCTGATACAGCTTCACATTCGACCTCTTCTTGAATAGCTGGTTCGGGAAGGTCAATCTCTTTGATATTGAGACTTTCTTCACCAGAATTTTAATTTAAAACATGAGAATCATCAACTTGCATTTCATTTTCATTGTTAATCATCAAGACAGAAGCAGAAGAATATTTTTTATTCATCCTCTGACCCTTCGCCTTTGAAGGGGCAAAAGTAAAAGTTAGATAACAAAAGAGGGGAGAGGGTTTTAACACCCCCATCCGCCATCCTAATACATCTCTCATATACACACTTCCTCTTTACAAAATAAACTTCCTTTTCTTTCAAGCATTTAACAGTAGTTTCTGTGACTACGGGAGAGGAAAGTGGCTCAACATCCTCCTGCGAAGCGTCCAGGTCAACCTTCCACACCGGGGCCTTGGCTATCGTAGTCAGCTGTTGAGAAAGATGAAAAGACTTATTAATCAACTTTTTAAGTGCCCGGGACAAAGCAATGT
>NW_021381704.1:0-284 GCF_001605985.2 Dendrobium catenatum | reverse complement strand
CTTGTGGTCCTTTGATTTTTTTGTTTTGTTGTTAAAATTTTTTAAAAACAAAAAATTGTGTTCTATGGTTCAAAATGTCTCCTTATTTTCATATATTCATTAATTCAGGGAGAGTTTAGGAGATTTGGTTAAATTGAAATCATACAAACAATAATTGTTTTGCCATCATAAAAAAGAGGGAGATTGTTAAGATAGTTGTTATTTGCATGCTTTAAATTTTGGCAACTTGTATAGTTTTGATGATTCCAAATATTATTATTCAAATGTGTAGTTATCTCCAACAA
>NW_021381703.1:0-1342 GCF_001605985.2 Dendrobium catenatum | reverse complement strand
TTCGAGAGAGTCGCCTTAGATGGTTTGGTTGCCATAGATGGTTTGGTTGCCATAGATGGCCTTCTGATGACCCGGTTAGGAAAATAAAGGTATTATATTTGACTTATCTTAAGATAGGTTGAGGTAGATCTAAAAAGACTTGATTCGAAAATATTAGAAATGATCTTTCTTTATTAGATTTAAATGAGAATTTTATTTTTAACATGACACAATGAAGAAAAATGATTCATATATCCGACCCCACATGGTGGGATAAAGGATCAATGTTATTGTTATTTACATGCATTTAATGCATGTACAAGTGTACTAGTAACTAGAAATTACTTCAAATCAATTATAAATTGAGCCTTGTTTGAATCTTGGTCCAACCTTGATTTGAACATGGCTCAAAGTCGAACATCTTGTTCGAACAACGGGGAAGGATTATGGCGAAGGCATTATGGAATTAGTGGCATGTAAGAGAGCTCATGGGAATGGTGGCATATGCCATGGTGCACCAAAGGTAATGCATAGTGAGACCTGCAGCATGTTCGAAGGGGAGTTGATGGGGAAGAAATCACAAGATCGATCTCTGTGAAAAAGAAGATGTGTTCATAATCAGTATTTCGAACCTTGATTTTTGAATAAAATATCGATCAAAATGTTCTTCAAATTAAGATTTGAGTACAAACTATTTGAAGTAATTTTATATGAGATTTATGTCACCAAACATTGCCTTTATCAAATACAAATCTTGAGGCAAAATTTAATTGAAAACTTTTAAGATTAATTTTCAAACCATACGAACTTTGGTTTTAACAAATTTGTAGTAAAAATTAATGTTTTTATGAGATGAAACCAACTAAACAAAAAATTGTCCAATCCAAACTAAAATGAGCCTAATTCAAGTGTTTGGAGCATAATTGAAAACTTTATAGCATTAATTGATGATCAAATTTCTCCAAATATGACATTCTTATAATAGAATCAAGCAGTTCATTGAGACAAATCCATCGATCCCAAGATTGCTTGATTCTAATAATATTTAGGCACATATATGCTAAAGAAACAATTATGATCGAGAGAATATGTATAAGCCTTATGATTTTGTGCTCATAATTTGCTCTAGATTTTTTTGTAATTATAAGGCTTTCCACTCTAAAATCTACAAACAAGCCCTTACTCTTTACATGGCAAAAGGGGAATGGACATTGGGTCAAATATTCATGAGAGCTTGGAGGCTAAAAAACTCGTTGAGCCCCACCTGTGAGACCTCGTTCCCTTACTGTTCCTCTCTGACTTGAATTTTCCTCCCAGGATCGTCCAGGACGATATTGAGATCGTCCAGGACGATCTGTACTGT
>NW_021381702.1:0-394 GCF_001605985.2 Dendrobium catenatum | reverse complement strand
TTTATATTGGAGGTCTTCATTATTGTCTCTATTTTGGCATTTTGCAACTTTTTTCTTTGCAGCTAGTTTTCAATGTAGGTGATCGTATGGCAGATCCGGAGAGGAGATGGCTAGAGCATTTTGGTGATTTTTTCTGCTCTAGAAGTTTTTGGGAGCTCGTTCTTATGCACTGTAGAATGCACCTAGTATTATGTGTAATTTTGCTTAGTAGAGAACTTGAGCTCATATGTATTTTATTTTTATTTGATTTTCTTGCTCTTTTGAGTAGTAGTGTGGTTGAATCCCCTTTAAGGACTTTGTAATTTTTCCTTTATATTAATGCATAGGTCCCGTTGTGGGTTTTCCCAAAAAAAAATTTTTTTTTGCACATAGGTAGCAAATGGTTAACAAGTGT
>NW_021381701.1:0-298 GCF_001605985.2 Dendrobium catenatum | reverse complement strand
TTTTTCGAAAACGCGTGGGCCCACTTGACCTCCGCAGCCGCGTTTTGGTTGGCCGAACCAGAACGCACCACGTGTTAATCCCACCGCCAAATCGAATTAATTAAGGTTTAATTAGTGTTTTGATTATTTTAATTACTAGAAACTTCAAAAAAATATTAAAAATTAAATACTTTTCAAAAAATTAAGTATTATATATCAAATTGCTCGGATTTTCAAGGCCTTTAATTTAAAAATAAAATTGCTTTGAAATATTTTATATATTTTAAGTAATTTTAAATATTAACTATTAAGTTATTTT
>NW_021381700.1:0-251 GCF_001605985.2 Dendrobium catenatum | reverse complement strand
TTGTGGGCTAACATATGTCAATTTTTTTTTAGAAATCTTTTTGGCATGTATTCAGTCTCTTTACCCTACTAATATATGTTAAGCAAAATCTTTCATTGCTTGACATGTGTTGGAGGGTTGAGATTTTCTTACAGGCTTTAATTTTCAAAAAATTTATTATTTCTCTTGCCTCCCTTTTAAAGAAAATCTAATTTCAATATTCTCTTTAACTTTTAGAAAATCCCAAATGGCCGGTAAATTGATCTTCTCCT
>NW_021381699.1:0-233 GCF_001605985.2 Dendrobium catenatum | reverse complement strand
TTGACAAGGTGTTGTCGGTTGGGTGTTGGGACGGGCACTGTGCTATGTGAAGTGGCCTCTGCCTCTTCTTCCTCTGCCTCTGGTTGAGTATAATGTTGTATTCTGGTCTGTAGGAGTGAAGTGTCTAGCTGCTTCGACTTGTAGGTTAATTTCTTCACTAATCAGAAATGAGTGCAGGTCTTCTAGGGCCTAGGCCGAGGAGATGTACTATTAGTGCGAATAGAACTTTTGAA
>NW_021381698.1:0-397 GCF_001605985.2 Dendrobium catenatum | reverse complement strand
GGAGAGTCACTATTGGTATTAGTGCAATACTCAAAGGATGCCTTTGGGGAGTGGATGTAGGTCTGGTTTAGACCAAACCACTATAAATCTGGTGTCATTTACTTTACTGTTTTTACTTTTTCGCATTTTAATTTTTGTTTAAAAAACTCTGTGATTGAAAAACGTTTTCTATAAAAACTTAATAAAAATTTTCATTTCGGTTCAACACATTTTCAAAGAGGGTTTAAATTTTTAAAATACCAATTCATCCCCCATCTTGGTAGCCTTGGGACATTAACTTAGGTCTAACAACCTATTTACTAGACTCAACAAGTGGTATCAGAGCTTTGTTTCAAAATCATATGTTTAAACTACTTTTTAATTAACATAGATGGCTACATTCAGAAACCGAAACACA
>NW_021381697.1:0-278 GCF_001605985.2 Dendrobium catenatum | reverse complement strand
GATCAGTATAAATTCTACATGATTTTCTTATGTGTGAATGTTTTTATTTTCTCAACATACAATCACTCCCTTTCAATTTGATTTCTAAGAGAAATGCAAGCTTCAAATTTTACAAAGTATCTCATGCTGAATTTAATTTGAAGTCTTCGTGGTCTAGAGTTCGTTTTTCCTGAAAGGTCAGTACACACAAGAGCAAATACAATTCTTCTAAAATTGTTAGGAGATAACTACACATTTGAAGAATAATGTTTGAAATCATCAAAACTTTATAAGTTGCA
>NW_021381696.1:0-226 GCF_001605985.2 Dendrobium catenatum | reverse complement strand
ATCACATTTGACAGCAGTAAAAAGGATTTTAAGATATCTGTTAGGAACTCAAAACTTTGAAATTTGGTATCCTAAGTTTAGCTCTTTATTTAAAATAATTGTTTATTATGATTCTGAGTTTGCAGGTTGTAGGGTGGATAGAAAAAGCACTTTTGGAATATGTTAGTTTATTAGAAATTCTTTAGTCTATTGGTCCAGTAGAAAAAAAAATTCAGAAGTCCTATCT
>NW_021381695.1:0-209 GCF_001605985.2 Dendrobium catenatum | reverse complement strand
GACTATTATTAAAACATCCTTGTTGACCTCGATTTTGCCCAAACACGGGCATAGTGGACTGAGTTGACCAAGTCAACTTTTGACTTGGTCAACCCAAGCCTTAATGGGTCAATTAAGCCCCTTTTTGAGTCCAAATCAAATTCAAACTCATTCATGGCTCAAACCCAATACCCATTGGACCCATTTGACTGAGTTGACCAGGATTCAAA
>NW_021381694.1:0-214 GCF_001605985.2 Dendrobium catenatum | reverse complement strand
AACTGAAAGTAAATTCAACCAAAGATCTGATCTATCAACCTTGACTTTTTGCTCTTTCATTATAAACTTATTATTTTTTATTCATACTAAACTATTTATATTTTTCCTATTGGTGCTATTCTTTCAATTACTTTCTCAAAAATACATCTTATTCGAATATGAACTTATTCATCTTAACTAGGGGTGCAAACGAGTCGAGTCGAGCTCGAGTCAG
>NW_021381693.1:0-243 GCF_001605985.2 Dendrobium catenatum | reverse complement strand
TTGGAGACCGTATTGGCACATGAGTTGTCGTATATTCTACTTCAATTGATTCGTGGTTACTTTGTGTGGCCAACCATCAATATAATATTCCTTTCATTTCTATGGTCCTCATATTATGAAAGAATAATTAGTTATGCGGAGGCCCTGGCAACCAGCGTGCCCAAAGCCTTGCAGCCAGCGTGCCCAGGGCCTGGCAGCCAGCGTGCCCAGGGCATGGCTGCCAACGTGCCCAATCCATGAGCC
>NW_021381692.1:0-262 GCF_001605985.2 Dendrobium catenatum | reverse complement strand
ACTTCCTTCTGGAAGCGATGGGAGATCACTCTCTTCATCTGGCTCAAATACTGCTCTTTGGTTTGTCCAGATTGTGCAGCACAGGTATGAATTATATTCCTTAGTGCTCTAGTCTTCTTTAGATTTTTCTCTTTTGAAGTCTTCTTAGTCGAGTAGTCGACTGTGCATGGTAGAGAACTGGCTATCCTAGATATCCTCTCCTCCCCTTGAGCAAAAGCTAAGGGAAAAAAGAGACTCCCCTTTAAGAGGGGAGAGGAAGCAG
>NW_021381691.1:0-1400 GCF_001605985.2 Dendrobium catenatum | reverse complement strand
ACGTACTAATGATTACTACAATTGCGTCTTTTTTAGTTTGGTATTTTCGAATTTTATGGACGCTTAGAAAATCGCCAAATAGCAAGAACTTAATGATTGAGTTCTTTATCCATTATTCACACGTATGACCGCACCGACAATTCCACATGTGCACACGTGCTTAAGGATATTAATTATTTTTAAAACTAATGATGTTAATTAAACATGATGATAGCAAATATATATTGATTAGGATAGGGGTGATATGGAGCCAATTTGGTGTGATTAAATCTAAATTTTAAATTAAATATTTTAATTTAGACTTCAATCAAATTAAATCTAACCTATTTGTTTTTAAGTTAAATTTTTAGTTGATTTGAGTAAATTCTATTAATCATATTAAATATTTTTTTTTATCACTGATCAATATCATTTTATGTTTAAACATATTCAAAATATATTTATTAGAAAATATTATATATTGATACGTCGCAAAAACATTTATTTAGCAAGTATGAATCTCAATGTAATATTTGAGTTGAAATTTTTTCAAAATTAAATTTAAAGCCATCCGATCTCTAATTTTAACAAACTTATATTTAAAATAAATATTTTTATGCAATGAGTTCAACAAAACTCTAAATAGTATAATCCCATTGCAAATAAAGCCCAATTCAAGCACTTGAAGTATATTTGTAATCTTCAAAAAAATATTTGAGGGACCAAATGACATTTGAATCTTGCGTGCTCATAGTCCAAATGAGCTTTTTGATGAGAGCATTTCAATAAGCCCCAAGACTACTCAATTATGAGAATATTGAGGCACTAAAATGTTAAAGGAACTATTCATTCCTTGCAAGACTCGATCAAAATTTAAGTAATATATTGTCAAATTTTACGATGTTGAAAGAACATTAGATTCTATTTAGAAATAAAAATGTAAAACTCTCCTGCTAATAAGAATCACTCAAGAAAATTTATTAAGGGTGAGTTAAGAAGGAGAATGGCTAGGCAAGCTAATATGGAGATAACTAATTGGCAATTATACAGTGGTTCATAGAATTTCTCAAGACATGCAATTTATCAGTAGTTGTCGACCCAGTTCTTAAGACATGCAACTTACCAAGATGCCTAGTTTACTTCGCAAAATTATTTTGAGCATGAAAAGGATAGGGAATTTATGTTAAAGTGTTCAGGAAGGTTGAAAGAGGGGTTCTATAGTAATAAGGTAGTAGGAAAATTATTGTTGTTACTATTCAAAAAAGTAGCTTGCAAAGAGAGTAATACTCTTTTTTTTTTTTTAATGTAGCCAATCACTTCATTACTTCAACATAGAGTATTTATAGAGTTTTATACCATTTCAAACATCAAATAAAGAGATAAAAGAAGGGTTAGGGCCAACCCACATGAAGGGGTGCAAG
>NW_021381690.1:0-1205 GCF_001605985.2 Dendrobium catenatum | reverse complement strand
TTGCCTTAAATGGCCTAAATGTCCCAAAAAAAAAAAAATTTGTTTATCTTTTCAGGGTTGGATCACATTTTCTTTGTAAAATTTTAATTTCGGCTTGATTCGAAATGAAGAGATGCGTGTGCCATTATTCTCTATAAAATTATGGAGTTTGGGATAATTTTCTTACCGTTTTTTTAAATTAGCTTTTATCAACAGTTGTTTAGTTTGGTTGGTGGGCGAGTGCAGTTGTAAATCTCCCAACCGGTGCTCGATTTCTCTCTAGCGGCAGCGCCTATTAAGTGAGACCCAATCAAGTGCGGGTTAGGAGGTTCTTGGGGTGGGTGCCTCTTCTAGGCCAACCGAGAACCTCCTAACCCTTCGGGGGTGGCAGCGGATGGATTCTCCGTTAAAAAAAAAACAAGCTTTTGTATTAAAAAATTGCTTTAGAAACAAGTAAGAAAGCTGCAAGGCTTCTTTTAGGCAGTTTTTTACCACTATTTTTTTGGTACTTCACAAAATTTTTTTGTTAGAAAGTGAGGAAGAAATAATAAAAAATTTGTCAGCATATGAAAAAAAAATTTATAAAGATATTTCATGCAAAAATTATAAGAGAGCTTAATTTTTATGTGATACCTGTTATATGATTAAGTGGAAAGATGATAAGAATATTGATACATATTAAAATTTTCATTTGATCAAACACAAATCTTAATAAATCATTTGACTTGAATATGTTTGTAATTAAATTTAAGGCTATATGAACTCCGATTTCGACAAGCTTATAGCCAAGGAGTCCGTTCAACGCGAATCGAATCCAACTATGCCGAAAAAGTGATATGATCTGACTTCAAATAAGTCCAAATTAAATAATTAATTAAATATGATAGAAAGTTTTATCATATTAATTAAATGATCAAACAATCACCAATTTTTTCATAGTTAACGTCAAAACGAGTGTCTCTACTTTCAAAAAATAAGGTTATTGCAACACAATTTTGAACTTATCCTGGCGGCTATCGCAGCACAATCTTGATGACTTATGTTGATTATTTAGTAAGTGTCTAACTCCCTCTTTGAAATATTGCTAGAAGAACAAATTTGTCTTTCTTTTGATGTGTTGTTCTTATTATCTTGATGACTTGTTCTTATTATTTCACAAGATTATTTACATGGGATATATCATTGTTGTGTCCAGGAGTATTCGCGGCGGTAGAGAAATATCATAT
>NW_021381689.1:0-227 GCF_001605985.2 Dendrobium catenatum | reverse complement strand
GTCTTATATTGTTGTTTTACATGTTCTGTGGTAATTTCGTAAAGTTCTGAATCTGTGATTTCTGTGTAAATTCTGTATACCGCCGTTATGCCGCCGATTTCTCGTACGACCTCTGATTTTCTGAATTGATTATTTGAATGATTGAATATGCATACGAATGTGAATATATGATTGAATTATTATTATTGTTACTAAAAGACAAGTGAAGACTGGTTGAACCGTTGGTT
>NW_021381688.1:0-343 GCF_001605985.2 Dendrobium catenatum | reverse complement strand
ATATATTTGCATTTAAATTAAATTTATCAGCCACACTTGGCCACACTCTTTTATTTGGGAGCTAAACAGCTGTAGTACCTGTAGCATTTATATAAAATTTTTTGATTAATTAGCCCCCCTTTTTTTTTTGCCCTGCACAAGTGTGGCCACCTGCAAGAAATCTTGTTAACAATCCAGATCGCTCCTAACTTATGGGTAATCTAATCGTCAACCAAATCACAACATAGAATGCAGTAATAAATAAACAAACACACCAACAATTTTAAAACCAGCATGCAATAAAACTCGAGAAAATCCCGTCTCACAACAGTAAGAAAATAAACACCGGCCTAACCTAAAACTA
>NW_021381687.1:0-376 GCF_001605985.2 Dendrobium catenatum | reverse complement strand
GTATCAAAGGCTAATAGTTTAGTTAAAATGTCTGCAAATTAATTTTCAGTTGAAACATGATTGAGTTCAATTTCTCCTTTGGATGCATGATCCCTTATGAAATGATGTCTGATGTCTATATGTTTGGTTCTTGAATGTTGAATAGAATTTTTAGAAATACAAAAGGCATTAGTGTTATCAAAACAAAAATAGGAATATAGCCTATTATTAATCCTAAATCAATCAATTGTTGTTTCAACCAAAGTACATATGCCACACAACTTTCAAAGGCAATGTATTCAGCTTCAGCAGTAGATAGGGCTACAAAATTCTATTTTCTACTGGACTAAAAAACTAAAGAATCTCTAATAAATTGACATGTTCTAGAAGTACTCTT
>NW_021381686.1:0-208 GCF_001605985.2 Dendrobium catenatum | reverse complement strand
TCATATCCTCAAAAATCATATACAATAGCCATGAATACAATTTATCATATTAGTTTATCTCTTACTCATTCATGACGACAAAAGAATAAATAACATAAGATAAAAATATCTATATCAACAACCTTGGATCAATCTTGCTCCACCGGGTCTCTATACTCCCCTGAAATTATGTAAACCATGTAATGAGTACGAGGCCTAATGGGTTATC
>NW_021381685.1:0-256 GCF_001605985.2 Dendrobium catenatum | reverse complement strand
TGTAATCATATTTAATTAAATAATGAATTTATCAAATTGTTTTTCTTAGAATAATTGGAAGGAATACAAGTCTTATATTTGTGGTAGTCTGGTTTCACATATGATTTATCTATTAAAATTATCAAATACATTCAAAATTCATATATCTAATACATGTTTTTTGGAAATTTTTGGATGCTGAATCATAGCTATCTTATCATAGATCAAATTTTGTTGTGTGTTTTTTTATTTTTTGATATTACGAATATCTCTAATA
>NW_021381684.1:0-211 GCF_001605985.2 Dendrobium catenatum | reverse complement strand
AGGCTCCACCGACAATAACAAGGATTCTAATTCTATGAAACGACGTAAGTCTTAAAATGAGGTATTTTTAATCTTTGCTCTTCATCTTCAGGTTCTTCTGTGCAATTACACATCCTTAATTGGACATCCAAATGAAAAAGGAATTTCCCGTAGAGGGACTTTCTTTTTCATTTAGATTCCTAATACTTTACTAAAAATGCTTCATTTTACA
>NW_021381683.1:0-752 GCF_001605985.2 Dendrobium catenatum | reverse complement strand
GAGAGCGAGAGTGAGAGAGATGTCGGGATGAGAGAAAAAGCGAGAGCGAGAAGCGTTAACACGATGTAGAGGGACATCCGATCGTGCGAGGTCGTGGGCGACGACGTGCTGAATTCGGCGCCGGATAGGTACGTGGATTTTAATTTTTTTTTTTTTCTCTCTTTTGTTTTATACAGCAGGTCAACAATGAGAAACGAAGGTTGGAAAGAGCCCGCAGGATTTCCGAATAAACCCGCAGGTTAATAGCAAATATGCTCACAAATATCAACTCAACTCCCTTTCTTCATAACATCTTCTCATTTATATAGGCAAAGAAAAGGAATGTCAAAAGCCACCTTTATGAATGCACACATCATCCCAAGCATTAGTTTCATAGGATTTCCAAAAGCTCATATTGGAAAATCAACCCAGCAGTTCACGGAACCAAGGCACCAGCAAACAGGCGGAAAATCCCAAAGCAGCACAGCACTCCATTTCGGAAATCAGCCCATAATTAATTCTGAAGGAAACATTGGAACTCACGGCACCAAAAAGCAAACAGCCCGCAAGAATCCAAAGCAGCAAAGCATTGGGAAAAACAGCACAGATCGAGAAAACAAGGCTGGCTGAATTCCCAAAGGAATAGCATTAAAAACAATAACTTCCCAATGAATTCAAAGCATAGAATTCAGTCCCCCAATTGATACAAGCCACGGTTTTCCAAGAGACAAGAAAAAAGGGGAAGGGACAAGGCCACTCCAAAAGTAAACTTT
>NW_021381682.1:0-763 GCF_001605985.2 Dendrobium catenatum | reverse complement strand
TAGAGTCGTGATTCAATACCTAGCATTCTCTCACTTCTCAAGCATTCCCAGAGCCAAACTCCATTCCCTTTAAGCTTTCAAAAACCTCTTCCTTACTTCCTGATCCAGATCCAGCCACTAGAAGCTGCAGGCGTTGGGCTTTCCGGCGAGCTAAGGCTAATCACGTCCAGTCTTCTCCAGATCGATCCATTGCTTATCAGCTCGAGGATTCTTCTACAAAATGAAGCGTGGACAGTCTACAAGTGCAACAAATCATTAAGCGGATCAATCCGTCCACTAAATCAATGTAAATCCCTAAACCTAGCTTAGGACACATAGGTTAAATTAGCTTTTCGTTAAGCGTTTATTTAATTGTTCAAAAAGTTCCCCATTACTTCTGTTCACTATTTTAATCCGTGTTTAAAATTTCAAGTTATTTCATTAACTATATCGATCGAATGAGCCATAAAATTCTTTCTAGGGTGTTATCGTGGTCTGGCTCAGATGTATGGTTTCTGGACCGTTGATTGCTCAATCAACGGTCCGGATTGAGCCGTTCCCCAGATCGTTGAACCGCGCATCCCTTTCAGTTGATCAAACTGTCGTTCGGCTTGATCATGGCCGCAAGATCAGGACTGCGGGATAAGCTCTCTGCCGTTTAATCTTTCTTACCCGAGATCAAACGGTGGGGTTTGATCTCCGCCATCTGATGGAACCTGTTAGGATCCGACGGCCAAAACAATCAGCTGACGCGGATAAGTGGAAACCGCGTGAAGCGATCCGC
>NW_021381681.1:0-232 GCF_001605985.2 Dendrobium catenatum | reverse complement strand
GTCCCTGTAAATAACTACAAGCTGCTTATGGATAACAACAGTGGGTATATCGTAGGTACAATGAACCACTGTGGGCACGAGTACAAGTATCACCTACGATAGCGGTGATCAAAACCTTCTCGATCCTGTATTCAGGAAGGGAAACAACTCTGCATCTACAAATACCAGAAATATCAAATCTACAACATTGAAGATCTTAAAAAGAGTCCATTTCAAAGCAATGTCCACGGAC
>NW_021381680.1:0-222 GCF_001605985.2 Dendrobium catenatum | reverse complement strand
GATTCATAAAAATTAGTTTGAAAACTTTTTGAATTAGATCCATGGCTAACCTGGGGAATAGCAACACTACGGAAGGGTATTCTTTTACCCGACCTCCTTTATTTGACAACTTGCCTTTTGATTTCTGGAAAACCCGCATGTCTACTTTTTACAATCAATTGATTATCGCATGTGGATGCTTATTCGAGAAGGTTATTCTCCACCTTCTCGTGAAATTA
Source organism: Dendrobium catenatum (assembly GCF_001605985.2). Lineage (NCBI taxonomy): Eukaryota > Viridiplantae > Streptophyta > Magnoliopsida > Asparagales > Orchidaceae > Dendrobium > Dendrobium catenatum. Next base: position 4 of record NW_021381680.1, on the reverse strand, counting down.
ATGG
>NW_021381679.1:0-869 GCF_001605985.2 Dendrobium catenatum | reverse complement strand
TATTTTAATTTTCAAATAAATTCAGTCACATAAATGATCTTGTTGAAATAATCATTTCGATTATATGCACATAAAATTTATATTTTGTTTGACACATTAAACAATTTAAAAGATTTTAAATTATTGTTTTCTAAGGTCGATTGGATTTGGACCTATATGTTTTTTATATTTGTTGGATTCGTGTAATTAAAATTTAAATGATTCTTAAAGTAAATTTAAATTTTACAAATTTAATTTTAAAAGATTTTTGCATCTGAAAAATACATTTTTATCAATTTTAGTTTTGAAACATATTAATAATCATAATAGCCTTATCATGTTCTATACTAACCTATGCAAATTTTTAGGGTTCTATAAAAAAATGTAATAGATCTACTATGGTTACACAAGCCTAACAATTTATAACAAATAATTTCTGCGGCACAACTTTGACAAATTATTTGCACTGTGTGCAACGATGCTTGATCTATTAGACTTAGAACAGAAATTTTTTGTGTAATTTTTAAAATTTTTTGTGGGTGAAAATAGAAAAAAAAAATATTATCTTTGATTAATAAATCAAAACATACATAGCAGAGCAATGCTATTTTGGCGTGTTTTGGACAAATTCAGCTTATTTAAGAGAAGAAACCAAAACTAATTGCCAAAATTTGCAGCTATAATAGCTTTTATTACCCCCATCGGGCTTTGTTAGGTTGGTGGCGAGCGTGATAGGGAACCCCCCAACCCATCTTCGATTTCTCTCTCAAAGCGGCGCGACTCCTTAAACGGGGAGAAAATAAGTGCATGGCCTGACACATTTGGGGTTGGTTGCCGCTAGGCCCGCCGAGAGATTAGTTACTCCGCCAAGTGTCTCCTATAAAAGAAAT
>NW_021381678.1:0-212 GCF_001605985.2 Dendrobium catenatum | reverse complement strand
AACATTTATGATAAAATCATGTTAAATCCTGTGTGACTATTTGGCTATTCAATTCAGGATTTAGGGTGATTAAAAGATTTGACATGTATTTCTTGAATAATTAAATCATTTAAGATAATTAAAAGATTTAAGGCGATTATTTATTATTTATAATATTTTAAAATAATTATTTTCATTTAAAATCATATTAATCCTATTAATTATTTTGAAAT
>NW_021381677.1:0-620 GCF_001605985.2 Dendrobium catenatum | reverse complement strand
TATTAAGGCACTAAAAATGCATGTTATTCGGTAGATAGGTAAGGGTGCATGGAGTTTGTCGCTCCCAATTATTTGTTTTTGTTTTTAAGGTGATGTGGGGCAATTTGGTTCCCCTTTCTAAGCACCTCACTTGTAGAAGCATAGAACCATAAAGAGAGGTGAAAAAGTTCTCTTTTTAGTTATTCCTTATTATTATTATTATTATTATACTTACCTTGAAGGTTCTCTCGCATCGCAATGCGAGCAATATGAGGGGGATTCCCATATCATTTAAGCATTCCAAACACATTGGGGCGATTTGGTTAGTGCAATGAGCTATTGATTCACAAATTTTTTAAATGATTTCAAATTCTAGAATAAGCCTTTTTATAAGTGAGGAGGCATTGATATTTGATAAGCGATGAAGTTGATTAGCACTTAGCATTGACAGACATATAATACATGCCATCATCCTAGTTGTTCATTGATTGTCAGGCAAGGACACCCTTCGAATCGATCGAAAATCAAGGGACGTGTGTCAAGATCTTATAGGTTGATGAGATACATTGAGAAGTGGGCATGAAAAGATACTAGGTTAGCTTGGTTGGGAACCATTGGACAACTAAAACGATAACACTATT
>NW_021381676.1:0-322 GCF_001605985.2 Dendrobium catenatum | reverse complement strand
ATATTCTGTGCGAATTTGGTAAAATTTTATTTGCAGAAAATTTTGTGTAAATTTTGTCTACTGCCGTTGTGCTGCCCGATTTTTGTCTGATTTCTGATTTGCCCGGAATTCTTCTGAATTGAAATGCTATCTGTATGTGCTATAAAAAGGGAGTTATAAGGGGTCTGAATCCTAAGAGATTCAGTTAGTGTCTGGGAAATCTGAAATGAGCTCAATCTGAAATTCTGAAATCAGTTCTGTTCCGGATCCGATGAAATCTGTTCTGATGCTATAAGCATATCTGTTCTGGTGCTGTGAGCACATAAGCATATCTGTTCTGGTG
>NW_021381675.1:0-293 GCF_001605985.2 Dendrobium catenatum | reverse complement strand
TCTCAATTGCAAAGTCCAATTGTGAATTTGAGATAGATTTTTGTTTAGAAAGGAAAATTATACCACTAAAGGAGGTTAAAGGAAGGGAAATAATCAACGATGTTTCACCCTTTAACTGATTTAGAGATGTAAAACATTGACTTCAATTTTTTTAAAAATAAAAACATGGCATAAAATATCATTTAGTAGTGATCTCAAAGAGAAGAAGAAAAAACTAAAATAACGTAAATAAAATACGAAAAACAAAAGCAACTAAAAAGTGAAACAAATAAATCTGAAATAAATAAAATGTT
>NW_021381674.1:0-221 GCF_001605985.2 Dendrobium catenatum | reverse complement strand
TACAATAAACAACAATACTTTCTCCCCTTTTGACATTATCAAAAATAAGAGATAAAATAAAATATAAAATAACAACACAATAACGAAATAAAAACATACAATTATTAAACAAGTTAAACATACAAGACATAAAAAAACATACAAAACACATAAACAAGACACATAAATAAAACACACAAACAAACCTAACTTTATGCGGAAGAGGCCAAGAGGCGGTGAAT
>NW_021381673.1:0-347 GCF_001605985.2 Dendrobium catenatum | reverse complement strand
CAAAACAGAATAAAGCTTTCAGAATGCCTGCAGCACCGGTGACCATTATCGTCATCGGACTCTTTGCCCCACTCCGGCCACCTCCCAATGCACATCTAGTCAGCTTTTGGAACAGCGAAAGAGAAGCCATTGCTTACTAGATTATAAAAAACTGACAACTTATTAAACAAAATCCAACAAGTCGGCAATCCAAAACCCCCACACCGAAGCCGTTTATAAAGAGATCAAAGACAAAAAATAAACCTTTACATTCTCTCCAAGTCATACCAATTCCAATCTAAAACCCAGACGAAATGAACTAAACTCAGTCGAACCCCACCAAAGTTCAAAAGGAAATAAAAAAGGGA
>NW_021381672.1:0-223 GCF_001605985.2 Dendrobium catenatum | reverse complement strand
ACATGAATTGAGACTGAATTTGGTTGGAACATCAAATGAACCAAATATAAAAAATTTGAAACTTGAAGATTGAATTCAAATGAGCATTGAATAAATGATTTTAAATTAATGTTTAAAATAAAAATCATTATGAATTATGTGAATGATAAAATCAAAGATTCAAGTATGAATTGATCATATGCTTTAAGGTGAAATTTTGGACAATGAGAATTTGCAATTATCA
>NW_021381671.1:0-902 GCF_001605985.2 Dendrobium catenatum | reverse complement strand
TCAAGAGTAATTGTATTCTTTCCAAAATCAATAATCTTAAATTTCAAATCTTTCTAAGTGCATAAATATTAATTGATAATTGAAATACAAAATAAGAAAACACAATTACAATAATAATATTAACAATAACGTAGTCTAAATAAAATACATGAAATTGACAATCTTAATAATATCAAGTTATAAGCAAAACTTAAATTTAGAAAATTTTTATTTTCTAATGAATTTAATATTTACTTACAATTCAAGATAAAACACAATTAAGATTAAAAATCTAATGATTGTCATAAAGGCTAACACACGTTTCAAAATAAAATTAAAGCCAAAACATAAGAACATAAATTGATATCAATTGAAGATTTTACAATCAAGGCACTAGATATCAATACAACAAATATCTTAACAAAGGAAAATATAAGAAACTTTCTAATACAACAACAAACAAGCAAACTACAGAAAAACACATAAAAAAAATGCTACAATCACTGAGGCGGACCCTGATCTGGAGGAGGAGGAGGTGCACCACAAAAGATGTTAAAATATGTACTCTTTATCATCATATTGTTACTGATATCATTCATCTGATTCCTCATAATACCCATGTCATGCTGATACTGTGCGTCCTACTGCTGAAGATGAGTCTCAATTTGATCAAAGCATTGATCAAAATGAGTCTCTAGGTGATCAAATCTATGAACAAAATCCTGATAATTTGGTTCATTGGTGGGTGCAGAAGCAGCTTCTGGTTTGTCTTTTGTATCACTTATGACATGTGCTTTGCTTGAATCATCATTTTTGAAGATCGCTCTAAAGGATCTGTCATTGTAGTAGAGCGGTTCTTCATATTCTTGATCTGGATGAACTAATTCGTATTTCTTTTCCCAAATATGTGCAACTAGATGTCC
>NW_021381670.1:0-341 GCF_001605985.2 Dendrobium catenatum | reverse complement strand
CAACCCCATGTAGTGAGATAAATGATTATTGTTGTTACTTTTAAATGAGTGTAATGATTATTTTAATTATTTATTTATATATTAGATGTACTTTGAAATAAATTCAATACCTTTTAGATTTATGACCAAATTTTGATTAGAACATTTTGATTGAAAAATTGTTTCAATCAAAATAAATACTAAAGATTTCTATAAGAAATATTAAGCATAAGTGATTGATATTGCTATGATCTCATCTTTAAACATTATAATTTTAGTATCATAAATATTTTTCTTTTTGAAATAAAATAAGATAATAATATTCTCACTACTAAAAATTTGGATTTTTCGCAGCAGATGTT
>NW_021381669.1:0-346 GCF_001605985.2 Dendrobium catenatum | reverse complement strand
TGTTGTAGTTGTTTTTAATATGCTTATAAAAGTGGCTTTCTCCCACTTACAAGTCAATGCATATATGTATGAATATAATATTGGACTAAAGCTAAGGATTTCTTCTAACTTGGCATTGAAATCATGTAGACTATAACAATTTGCAGCAGTCCACACCCACTTTTGCAATCTGTACTATCATCACAATGAAAAAGTTTATTAATGCTCTTCCAAAGGTGTCTCATGCACACCCTTTGATCAACATTTGGAAACACTACCTTAATAGCTTTACCTAACCCTTTGTCCATATCCAATATGAAGGCTAAATGTTCAATGTCATAATTAAAAGCTTCAGAAAAATTTATCA
>NW_021381668.1:0-251 GCF_001605985.2 Dendrobium catenatum | reverse complement strand
TTTCGAAGTTCAAATATGATAATTAAATACTTTTTAAAAACTACTGTTTTGTTGTTTTGAAAATGATTGCACACAGACCCAAAATTTTCAAATAAAACTAGTTCCAGAATATGCAGAATTCAAATACATTCAAATCAAGGTGCTGTGCGCAAAAATCCGAATTGAAACAGGAAAGTTATGGTTTTTGGAAGATTACAATAAATAAAGAGTAAATTTTTGAAATAGTTTTGAAGTAATAGTATTTTTTAAAA
>NW_021381667.1:0-866 GCF_001605985.2 Dendrobium catenatum | reverse complement strand
TTATCCTAAGAGCCTAACGTAGTAGAGTCCAGGCCACGCCCAAATAAGCAAAAGAAGAAAGCTAGGAAAAACATGCTTTTCTAATGCGCACCCAGTAAACACTTCAACACATGCTTATATATAAATTAAGATAGAAATGTAAGTAATGTCCCAGTTATTACAAACATGTTTGGCAGCTGAGTTGCCTGTCATTATACAACCCAATCAAATTTATAGACTCTACTTTTGGGGGTCTTCAAGCTTCAACCTTCAAAGGGGTCTTTGGGTTTCATCTCCAAAATGGTACATTCTCCTTCGATCCTCCCTTCTTTTTAATCAAGCCCTACAAGTTTTACATCATAGATCTAATCAAATACATGGTATGAAATAGAAAAAGACTCAAATCTGCATAATAAAGTTAGGAGGCAGTTTATATAATAAGCATATAATCATCTCAAAATTGGCCTAACACTTAGAGTGCTAAGTGCTAGCCCCCTGCTTCTACCCTATTGGCCATGCCTCTTGGGGGGTTTTAAGCAGCGCCTGCAAGCAAACAACATTATAATAATCATGATTTTTTTACCCCCTTCTTGGACATGGCCACCTGCACAGAAAAGCATGTATTTTTCTATACTAACCATTTAAGGGCAAGTGCCCACACGCAGACAATCCATGGGCAATCACTTCACAACATCAATCACATGCGCACACAAAGAAAAATCCTAATCTTAGTATTCCTAAGGGGTGTGCATCTAAGTGTGTGAGGCTTGTTTGGTATGTCAAACTAAGGGTCCTCCTAGAGTTTGGGTATAAGGAAGAAACGCCCAACATATGGCTTTTGAGCTTAATGTTGGAGGAAATTCTCCTTAGCTTTTGGAGCTAAGAAG
>NW_021381666.1:0-275 GCF_001605985.2 Dendrobium catenatum | reverse complement strand
GGGGCATTTTAGACTTTTGCATTTACTTTTATTTGGAACCTATTTATATGGCCCCTTGTATCTTGTATGAGATTATTGATGATTGAAATAAAATTTCCTCTTGTTTGTTCTCTTTGTGAGCTCAATGTCGTAGAGATCTCTTAGTGAGTTCTCGTGTGTTCTCTTTGTGAGTTCGCGTGTATACATCAACGGAGACTTGAGATCCTTAATCCTTGTCTCCCCACCACCGAAGACACCAAGTAGTAAGAGAAGAAGGAAGAGGCCGAGCCCCCACT
>NW_021381665.1:0-273 GCF_001605985.2 Dendrobium catenatum | reverse complement strand
AATTAATTCCAATTCAGGAGACTGAATTAAGTGGCTAGAAGTTGACGTGACCACTTGGAGAATTTGCTCAGAAACCGTATGGATGATTGGAGGAATAGGAATTTATTTCCTAAACCTGCAATCAGATTTTAGGAAATAACTTAAGAGCGGGGCTTGAGGAAATATCGGCCCAGGCAGATGGAGTTTAATTCCATAAATTAATTTCCTTAGATTAGGGAATTAATTAGTATGGCAAGGCAAGGAGATCTGAAACAGTTCAGATTTATTATTCAG
>NW_021381664.1:0-441 GCF_001605985.2 Dendrobium catenatum | reverse complement strand
ACTAGAATAACACTTTTAAAAAATAGGGGAGATGAATTTTTTTTTTTGTTTTAAATTTTTTGAAAATAAGATACAAACACGAAATAGTAGAAAAATTCAACAATACGTTCTCCCCCTTTGACATTATCAAAAAGAGGAGGCACAAAAAAACAAAATGACCAAAAGATAAAAACATTCCCTGATCTAGTGAAAAAAACAAATATTCTTAAAATGAGAAAGTTACCTCTTAGTTTTAATAAAATAACTTAGTAGAATTGGATTGCCAACGCATAGCCCAGAAAAGGTTAGAAATTCAAAATTTGATAATCCAAACTCAAGTTCTTTAAAAAGACTAGAAAATTTTTTAATTCAATATCCAAATCAAGGAATAAACGGGAAAAAGAAATATTAACTTTTCAAATCTGCTTTCATAAAACATATCTAATAGAAGATTAATGCACG
>NW_021381663.1:0-206 GCF_001605985.2 Dendrobium catenatum | reverse complement strand
ATATACGGTTGAGAGGACCAGTATATTTGTTTTAATAAATTCATATCAGGCCTCTAAAGCCTTTAATCAAGAGAATTCACTTACAAGGGCATAACACCTACGAAACTCGATCCTCTATCGACAGCCCGACAGAGTTTACAAGGTTCAATCCATAAAAAGAAATGACCCCAAAACACCCCGATGATGGCCGTGTTGAATGCAGATCT
>NW_021381662.1:0-446 GCF_001605985.2 Dendrobium catenatum | reverse complement strand
GACGTAGGTCAAGGTTTGACCGAACCACTACAAATCTTGTGTGTTCTTTTCTTATTATCGCTTCCGCGTTATTTTCTTCAACACCTTTTTTGTGATGATTTTAGTTTGGGTTTTTGTCTATGTTTAAAAGATTATTCTTTTTCAAATCACCTCTCTCTTTATTAGCCTTGGGCCAATTCATATAGGGCCTGACATCCCTAACAAACTTTTAGCAAGAAAGTCCGAAGATTCTCCCTTCTCCTCTTCTCCCTCTATCCTTATAATTGAGGCCTTCTCTTCATCCTTCAAGGCCCCTCTCTTTACAAGGAAGTCCGGAGATTCTCCCTTATTTCTTCCAACATCTTCAGGAGAAATGTCAGGTGATCATCTTCCACCGAGAGATTCTGCGATCCGAGGAGCCCCCATCCCTTAGCATGATTGCGAGCAGAGGCCAAATAAGGAAGCGA
>NW_021381661.1:0-381 GCF_001605985.2 Dendrobium catenatum | reverse complement strand
TTGAGATGTAATTTTTTTTTTTAATAAAAATTATAAAATATTTTAGGCACGCGCGTCAGACTCGTGTGTTTGATTTATTTTTAATATTATTTTAATCAGTCACATCTTCGGCATGTTTGACACGTGTCAGAGGCATGTCGGAGGTGTATCATGTCTAATACGTGTCGGACATTGCATACTTCTTTGAGAAAAAATATCAGTGCATCATAGCTGACATGTGCATACACTTTTGTTCAAACAAGAGCACCTCAATTGAATCTTTACAACTCCTAGCATGTTCAAGTCCTCAAAGACTTGGCACATATAAATTTTGTAAATTAGCAAGAAAGCTCTAACCTTTGAAGACTGTGGTGGTGACCTAAGGCTATCAACTAATGAATA
>NW_021381660.1:0-300 GCF_001605985.2 Dendrobium catenatum | reverse complement strand
GGGATGCGGGAAGGGAGAAAGTTAACTTCACAGCGAGCTCCTGTCCCTGCTTCCGATCTAAACGTCGTAACTTCCGATCCCACTGGAAGCGTCGTCGAAGAAGCGAAGTCGCACAACTACGCAGGAGTCGGAGGAGTACGGGACAGAGGGAGTTCGGTGTTGGGAGGCGAGTTCGGCACAGCAAGGTAAGAGCTCGGTTCCCTCTTTCCTCTCTCTCTCTCTCTGATCGGAAGGGAATGGGAGGCAGCGACAGGAGTTTTGCTCGGGAATTCGCGTGTGAAGAGCGGCCAAACGAGAGGG
>NW_021381659.1:0-292 GCF_001605985.2 Dendrobium catenatum | reverse complement strand
AACCCCGGCAGTGGTCGGCAGGAACTCCGACGGTGGTCGGTGGCAAGAGAGCTCCCAAATTCCTCCCTTCTTTTTCCTCTCCCCCCTCCCTCTCATGTGAAGAATGAGGATCTATTTATAGTTTTTTGTGAGTGGAATGACTTGTAAATATGTGGAGGATCAAGGTCAAGATGGAGTGGTTTGAATGGACGGTTGATATCGATCCCTTGATCATGGAACATTCATTGATCAATTGGACGCCTTAATGATTTCGGAATTCAGTGATCTTGGGCTTGTTGGATTCGTCTCATCG
>NW_021381658.1:0-1115 GCF_001605985.2 Dendrobium catenatum | reverse complement strand
GTCAGAGATCCAATGATGGTTGGTCAAGTGTAGGTCCAATGGTAGGGATGGCCAACAGAGTTCCAGTGTAGGTGGCGGCCAAGAGGAGATCCGACAATAGTGGTTGGGTAGAGGTTTGACAATGGGTTTGGGTGGAGGTTCAACTATTGGCAACATGGTGGAGATCTTGTCGTGGTCGTTTAGGCATAGGTCCAGACGTAGTGGAAGTTAGGCAGAGGTTCGGAGACTGTAATTCGGGGAGATCCGATGAGGGTTGGTTGATAAAACTCTAGCGATGACGATAGGCCAGTAAAGATTTAACGGTGTCGATCGGTCAATGAGGCTCATTGGTGGTGTTGCTTAGGTGGAGCTCTAAGTTTCTCCAAGCCTCAGAGCTCTTTTCAATCTCCATCTAAAAGTCCTCTTCTTGTAGGGAGTGGGGTCCTATTTGTAAATTCTTGGAAGTGGCATACTCGTAAATATGGAGAAGATTCGGAGCAAATCCAAAGCACTCCATTAGACAATGTTTCGGTCCCTAAATGATATCAGAATCAAATTATTTTATGCTCTTTGGATTTCTCTTGTTGATCCGCTCAATTTAACTATAAGCATATCATTTGGTCATTCAATTAATACATTGAAGTTTCCAACTATACTACAGACCTTTGATTCAGGCTCAATTGGGCTCAGATCTAATCATTTTTGTTGTCATTGAATTCGTCTCATCGAGTCATTTAGTTTGACTATGAGTTTGTTAAAATCAGAGTTTGGATGATCCTTAATATAAATTTGGAAGTTTTTAGTCCAATTATGCATCGAAATCATGCATAATCAGGCTGATTTTTGATGAGGTATCAAACTTAAAGTAAGAGCTTCTATAAAATAGTCGAGAATCCCCAACTAATCTACTAAAAGATTGTGGGAAAATGAATTAATTAACACAAAATCGATTCTCAACACCGAGATTGGATCTAATAGTCACTCATCACAAACAAGCTTTTTTGCCTCCTTCAACAACTTCTCTACGTCATCTTCTGCATTTTCTCCACCTAAAACGAAACACATTGATAAACTTCTCCCTCCTAATAGAGTTTGCATTAACTTGATTTATTAGCATGAGAGAAGGCTTGTCTAAG
>NW_021381657.1:0-748 GCF_001605985.2 Dendrobium catenatum | reverse complement strand
GTTCAATGGCTGGTTTTCATCGGGGCAAAGTAATCCCTGCCCGATAAGTTTGCAGCTAGATGCTGCGGATTGGCAGTTTAATACTGCGTCTATAGGCGAAAGCCTGAGTTAACCTCTCAAGAGAGAGAGAGAGAACGAGCTCCCTGTCGTTGGGAATCTGTTTTACGGGCCGGTGGTCTGGTGAAATTAGCTTTGGGTCGTTTGATAATTATACAGTACATTATTCTTGTAATTATATAATGATAATAAATTCTCCCCTCAACCTCATCATAATTATTTTCTTTTATTCTATTTTTTACCTCATTATAACTCTTGTTTTCATTGATTTCAATGAATAAATCATACATTTTTTTAATTAAATTTATAGCTAAAATTTACTTAAACTTTTAGCTTTGCGTCCTAAGAAATTTATGGAAGAAAGATAGTGTTTAATCTCTTGATTTTATAAGAAAATCTAATACACAGAATATATTGCAGGAAAGATTGTTAGAGAAAATAATTTGAATCAACTTTATAGTCGATGACATGTATAGTAAATAATTTGTTACGGAGCTTGATCTTCTTGGATGAGAGGGAAAGATGGAGAGGGGGAATGCACATCAATTGGAGCGAAAATGAGAAATAAAATGTTTATTCAATTTCCTTGATCATACATACTAGTCCAACCAATTCTATTTAGACTAAGACAGCCTAAGGGTAAAACAACAAAAGTTAAATGACACTGGTCTGATGATGGTGGTCCGATGAT
>NW_021381656.1:0-270 GCF_001605985.2 Dendrobium catenatum | reverse complement strand
GTGTACCATCGATTCCTCGGTTTGATCAACACTTTGAAAGGAGTTGATTTCTGACATTGGAAAGCAATTAAGGCTTCCTAGAATTTTCTTGTTCGACAATAAAGGTCGAAAGATAAAGAGTTTTTTTTTTCATTCTCTCTTTTTTTTTCTTGTTCGACAATAAAAGGTCGAAAGATAAAGAATTAAGGCTTCCTTGACCTCCCGATCGGCTCTGATGCCATGTTAAAACGGAGAATTTGAGAGGGAAAAACTTGTCTTTATTCATTACAA
>NW_021381655.1:0-687 GCF_001605985.2 Dendrobium catenatum | reverse complement strand
CGTAGTGGGATAAAGGCTTGATGTTGTTGTTGTTTTTTGTTGAGTCAACGGCTATATATTTAAAATTTCATGAAATTTCGTTGAGTCATTTGCGAGAATGAAGCGAAATACCATTTTAGGTTTTACTTCGGTGTTATTGAACTGCACGAAATCGCAGCCGTTGATTTCGGGATCAACGGCTGTGATCTCGCTATTTCATGGTTGGTTCGAACAACACATCCCGCTGTGTAGGATGGGTTTCCGTCCAACTTGATCATAACCTTTCTTTTGGAATGGCAGAAGATCCGACGGCTGGAGGCGTTGCAGTCTGGGTTAAGTGGAAAGCGCGTGGGCCTTGCCGTCAACGCAATCATTGCATAATGATTGGCGGTGGCGGCAATGATTGTGCGCAGTTCCAGGATCCAGTAGCAGCCAACCACGTGTTGTCCGTTCGTCTTTTTGTGTTTAAAATTAAATTTAAATGTATTTAAAACCAGATTTGACTTAAAAATTTATAGAAAATTCATTTTTGATCCGAAAAATACGTATAATGCATCAAATTGCTCGTATTTTAATACCCTTTAATTTAAAATTAATTTCACTTAAAAATATTATATAAATTTTGAAATATCATTAAAATAGTGATTTGACTTTTTTTAAATTAATTTATTTTTATTTCTTTAAATTATATTTATTTTGATTATCAAT
>NW_021381654.1:0-214 GCF_001605985.2 Dendrobium catenatum | reverse complement strand
TTCATTATCATTTTATGCATTCGATTCAATTAGCATACATTGCATTAGATACAAATTAAAAAGAGTCTAAAATATTAATTGCATTTCTAAACATTAATCACCCTACATAAGTTGAAGGGCCAATTAGGATCTTTCTTAGATGTCGGCCCTTAATTCCTTAAAACTTAAGCAACATCTCTACCCATCTTTCATAAGAGACTGGATACATGGTTTT
>NW_021381653.1:0-206 GCF_001605985.2 Dendrobium catenatum | reverse complement strand
CTGGGGTCGCATTCGATACGCCATCCATGGATTAGCACATGAATTGGGATCACCTAAAAAGTATGATCATCTCTCGGGCGCACTTATCACAATAGCAAAGGCCTTTTTTAATCCACCCCTTATTGTTGGCAGCCAACGAGAAGATGACCCGCCCTTCAGCCCGCCGCATCAAGGGGCACGAGGAGCCACCGTGCACATCCGAGCCT
>NW_021381652.1:0-241 GCF_001605985.2 Dendrobium catenatum | reverse complement strand
AAGGAAGAAAAGGAAGAAGCTCCTCCTCAACCACCGCCGGAGCTCTTCTGGATTTTTGGGAACTCTGCCGGATTTTTGGGAAATGTCGGGAATTTCAGAACTTTGTAACTTTCTGAGAAGTTGATTGTAAACTGATCGTCTTGATTTGTAAGATGGATCAACCTTTGTACGTCAAACAAATACTAGTAGAACTTTACAACTAGGCGAGGCCCCGTGGTTTTTTCCCTCTTTTGGGTTTTCC
>NW_021381651.1:0-288 GCF_001605985.2 Dendrobium catenatum | reverse complement strand
TTCTCTATTGGATGAACAAAGGAGGAAGATTGTTGCGAGCTAGAATATACGCGACGATAGAGTTAGAAAGTTTAACACATTTGATATGTGAATCATGTAATTTTTTGGATTAATAAGACTCGTTTAATCCAAACACGCCCATTTAACTTGAAAATGACTGTTTAACTCAAACAACAATAGGATTCGAGTCAATTTAGAGTTGATATTCTAAGCTCAAACCGACCCAAAATCTAAGTCAATTTGAATTCAAATTTTTTTAGTAAGGTTCAATCCGGATCATTGATTGAC
>NW_021381650.1:0-239 GCF_001605985.2 Dendrobium catenatum | reverse complement strand
ACTTGAAGATAAAAATTTGGACTTGAATTTGAACTTAACATGCAAGTTGATCATTTGGAACTATACTCAGAATTTGAATCAAATGATAAAGACTTGAGCTTGCATTGGGGTCTAAACTCAAGATAAAAACTAAGTGCAAAGAGCTTCAGTGAATGCAATATCATGTAGTCGATTTCAATATGTGGATGAAGATATCTACCTGCCTATAAGCAGCAATAGTTGAGAACCTATAACGCCAC
>NW_021381649.1:0-1268 GCF_001605985.2 Dendrobium catenatum | reverse complement strand
AGGGCTGCTCCTGATCATCACACACTCACCACACAAAACTCTGCCTTGACTGTTCATCGTACTGTATGATACACATATCGTACCATACGATACATCTCAATCTACATGACGTCCGCCAAACAAGCAGATTTCAGCTCTGTTGATCATATGGTATGACATACATCGTACTGTACGATATGCATCCGACATTATTGCTTATCGTATTGTACGATATCTCTTCTTTGTCTTATACGATACACGTCAGCAACGGATTGGGACGAATTAAATCCAGTTGGTACGACATTACTGATTATCGTACTGTACGATACATATCGTTCGTACGGTACGATACACATCAGCACACAAATAAATATGAGTTAAAGGGGTTTGGTATGATATTTATTATGGATCATACTGTACGATACACCTGTTCGTACAGTATGAAACTTTTGGTCAAAAGTCGTACTGAGGGCCTCAGGACGATCGAAATTTTCTTGTTCGTACTCTACGATATTTATCGTACTGTACGATTTGTTTGCCTTTTCCCGAAACGACCAGTCAGGATATTGATTGACTATAGTACTGTACGATCCGAAATAGTACTGTACGATCATCAAAATTTTCTATAAGAACCCTTTGCTAGGCCTGTCCTTTCACTCAAATCTCTCCTCACTCACTCCTTCACCTAGTTTCGAGCCCTCTTGCAATGTCTAAACGAGGTCGGATGACTGCTGGAAGCTCATCCTCGTCGAGTCGCTAACCTGCTCATTTTCTAAATACTGAAAATGAGGAAGCCTTCCATCGGTATAAAGCCTGCAAAATTTCTCCTTCCAAAATACTTAATCAGGCTGCTCTTAATTTCGATGTAATGGGCCTCTTTGCTTCCACCACCTTCCAATTCCTACTCACCATGGTATTTCCCTACAATTCAGAACTTCTCTTCGAATTTCTTGCTAACCTCACCTACACTGTCGACAACACCACCTTTCACTCTTTTGTTTGTGGCCGAAACATTGAGATCATTAGAGCCGACATTGCCCAATAAATTGGGTTGTCCACTGAAGGACCTATGGTTCGCTCATTTCTTACCGATGAATTCGATTGGAGCAATGTTAATAGAGTTCTTAGGAATGCTACTTTCCATCAACACCAACCTCTCGTTCAATCCTTAACTCGAAATGCCTGAATAATTCAACATGTCCTTCGAACCTCAATAATACCCAAAGGTGGCGACAGTATCAATCTGACCCCAACCTTATCCATCGCTACCTATCTTATTATGTACAACA
>NW_021381648.1:0-209 GCF_001605985.2 Dendrobium catenatum | reverse complement strand
GTTTCCTGCATTCATAATAAATTACTTCATTAGAAACTTTACCATTTCTGTTAAACTTACCTCGTTCCATTTCTGGTGTCTCTTCTGCTTCCTCTTTAAAAAGCTTCTGAATTGTCTAGTCATCAGTGCAATATCATCTTCATCCTCAGGTTGTTAGTGTTTACTCTCTGAATCTTTCACCTTTAGTGCAATATTCTTCTCCTTTCGTG
>NW_021381647.1:0-1186 GCF_001605985.2 Dendrobium catenatum | reverse complement strand
ACTGGAGAAATCTCAACCATTTATTTTATAGAGAGAATCATAACCTCTCATGCATGAAAATGAGAACTTTAAGCTAATTATTCATTCAATCTTTTAATCTATAGCTTCATCGTTAGGGCATCTTCAACCGAAAAACTTATTTTTCACTCCAAAATACATTAAAACTCCAAAATGCAGTAATTCATCTCCAATCGAACTCCATTTCTTTTCCTTTTCGCGCACTTCTTGATCTCGTTGCAAAGGAACCGTCTTTCTCATCTTTCGCGCTCTTCTTCCGCAAATCCTGCAAGCCATTTTTTTTTTGCTTAGGTGAACAGCGTGATGCTAATATTGGATGGTTTGACGAACGACATATTATCCCGGAGATTAGCGGACAATTTCGCGTTCGATTGGATCGTTTGGCGAACGGCATATAATTGTTTACCGTTCAATTGCGCATGATCTTAGCTCAGTAAGTTGGTGTTTATGAATAGTTGAAAGCATGATGCTTTCCAATTTATAAAGACACCGATCTGTATCGTATTTATGTAATCTGTAAGGCAATCTCTTTTTAATTCAATTAAGAATCAATATAGCACTTCAAATTTTCTTTCTTATTCATCTATTATTTGTACAAATGTATGCTAAAAAAATGAGGAAAGAGGGACAATTGGATTAGAAATCCCCAGCAAGTTTACATGTCCAATTTTTCGAAGGGTTTTTTTGTAATGGTTTAGACCGCCACGAAACTATATTATGTAAATTTTTTGGGTGGTTCAAAATGCTGCAAGTTATACTTCTTTTCTAAGATATTTAGAATTACTCTAATATATTTTCACAGCATTTAGACCATCGAACACCAATGTAAGCAAATTTATAGTCAAACTATATGTCTCGATGAGATGAACTCATTGACAGTGCAAATGATCAAATATGAGTCCAATTAAGCTCAAATTAAATTCTTGAAGAAGCATATTTAAAATTTTTATTATTAATTGAATGATCAAAATGATCTCCAAATGTTACGTTATTATAATCAAATCAAGCAGCTGATGAGATGAATCCAATGAACTCAAGATCATTCTATTTTTATATCAAGGCACTCAGATATTACGTAAACTATCTATGACAATATGGATCAATATTAACCGCTCGATGGAGTGTTTTGAGATTCTAACTAAATTTATCCAAATGCATCTCTCTATAA
>NW_021381646.1:0-318 GCF_001605985.2 Dendrobium catenatum | reverse complement strand
GCAAGAAAGTAGTCATGTGAATTTTCCAAAAATCAAAAGAAAGATTTTCAAATAAAGGTGGTCTAGTGATAGAATAACCTTCCGCAATAGTACGATTTGAAAAATTATCCTTGGATCGAAATTCAAAAGCTTTTAAGAACTTATTTTATGAATCCCGCTCTGATACCAATTGAAAGTGCTCTGATGGCACTAGAAAGTTCATTAGGGATGTTAAGCCCTATAGAACTAGCCCAAGGCCAAATAAAGAGAATGGTGAATTGGTAAAAAAGAAACTTTAAGCGAAGTACAAACCAAAATCACCACAAATAAAAACCAATG
>NW_021381645.1:0-261 GCF_001605985.2 Dendrobium catenatum | reverse complement strand
GCCCAGGCCAGCCATTTGGCCCACTGCTTCGGTGTCGCAGATACAAAGCGTCTCAAGTATGTCTCCAAGCTTCTATTCACCACCTCCGTCTGCCCATCAGTCTGTGGATGATATGCTGTGCTTCTCTTCAATACTGTGTCCTGCATCCTAAATAACTCCCTCCAAAAATGGCTCAGGAACACCTTGTCCCTATCAGAAACAATAGACTCCGGTACCCCATTCAAGCGGACTATCTCTCTCACAAAGGCTGCTGCTACAGAT
>NW_021381644.1:0-840 GCF_001605985.2 Dendrobium catenatum | reverse complement strand
GGAAGAATAATCCACAACACAAAATCAAAATCATGTTATAAATGCAATGGCAAGATTTCAAAAAAACTTCAAAGATATATAATAACTTTGGCTATTATGCATAAGATAAATTAATGTAGCAAGATAAGATAAGGATCTTAATTAAAAAGCCATTGGTTAAACTGAGTTTATACTTTTGTTTAGAGAAGAAAATCATACCACTAAACAAAGTCAGGAGGGAAAACATCAACAGTATTTCTCTCTTTAACCAATTTAGAAAAGCTAAACACTATCTCCAAAATTCCAAAATCTAAAAGCTTTGAAAAGATTCACCATATGTGACACCAAACAAAAAAGAACAAAACAAATAAAAATGAAAGCAAAGTAAACTAGAACAACACAAAGCAAGCACAAAACTAGCACAAAAAATAAAAAAAATGTCACAAAAACTAAAAATTTCAAGCAAGTGATAAGGCAGCGACTTTAAGCAATTTTGAGTTGCCAGCCTCCTTATGTCCAGTTATCCTATGCTCCCACGAGGTCTTTGGTGAGAGCATACTTGCAAACTTCAACAACAGTCAGATTTAGGAACCCAAACAGGTTTGGGCCCCTTCTTAGGAAAAGAAAAGTGCAATGTAGATATGGTATGCTGTTAATCATGCATCTTAGGTCTCCACACCCAATGTGTACTACGGTGAATGGTGCAAGTGTGTTAGATGTGTCCTAGCATGCCACATAAGAAACATCTAACTCCAGAAAAAGGGTTTCTTAAATGGTTTGAGTTATAATGCCTCTTCCTAGGTTCTGGCTTAGGATTAAAAGTTGATATCATCCAATTTTTCTTACATGTATCCAAATCAT
>NW_021381643.1:0-203 GCF_001605985.2 Dendrobium catenatum | reverse complement strand
TCTTAAATGTTGGATAATTATTATAATTAATTGGTATTAAAACTATATTTATTATTTAATTAATGCCAATTATTTGTATTAATTTGTGACATGTTCACAAATATACCTCTCTCCAAGAAGCTTATGACACCATTAAGGCTTCGTTTGGGACGACTTTCTTTTCGCTTCTTAAAGCAGCTTTCTAGTACAAAAATTTTAATTTT
>NW_021381642.1:0-368 GCF_001605985.2 Dendrobium catenatum | reverse complement strand
TGAATTCTATGTAGCATTTAGTAACTCACTTGGTTATTCGTTGGGGTCTTACATAAGTGGGAAGGACCCATGAAGCTACACTGATACAACAAATCAACAATCAGTGTAGCTCACAATCCGATTTAGTATGACAGGACCAAACACATAGAAGTGGACAGACATTTCATAAAGGATAAGTTAGAAAGTGGCCTTATATATCTATCATGTCTCATCAAAAGAGTACCTTGCAAATATTCTTATCAAATGACTTGATAACTCTACCTTTCTCGGACTGATTACCAAGTTGGGAATGATAGATCTGTATTTCCTAGCTTAAGGGGAAGTGTTAAAATGTCACGACCCGGCCCGGTTAGCTCGCAAGTGCGAGG
>NW_021381641.1:0-312 GCF_001605985.2 Dendrobium catenatum | reverse complement strand
GTGTTGTATTCATCCTTGGTCTGATATGGAAGATTGTATATTATGGTACACATACAATACAGCTATGACGATATGCTATTATAGGCATGACGTTGGTTTGAATGAGGACGATTAGAAATATGTACAAAGGAGGCTTATGGAAATGGTAGGACATTTAGCACCAATAAAGATTCTGAAGGAAAGACATGCTGAAATAAGAATGCTTAAAGATGGATCGATTAGGGTGATTGTGGACAAACCAACAGCCGATATAAGGCATTATATTCTCTACCTAAGATGGCATCCTGCAGCAGATGCATTCCTTGCTAATAC
>NW_021381640.1:0-1541 GCF_001605985.2 Dendrobium catenatum | reverse complement strand
AAAAAAAAAAAAAAAAAAACAATAGATGGACTACTTCCCACCACACACTTTACAAGCATATCCCACAAATTCCTCCTCTCATGAAAATCCATGTTCCCATACACCTTGGCAACACTCCAAATACCCATATTAAGAGTATTAAGAATCCCAATAATCACTTGAGAAGAATGCTACACCACCTTAAAAAACATAATATTCCTATTCTGCATTACCAAAATCCTACCAGAAGCTCCCTCAATAGGATGATGAAGAAGTCACAATCAACCACAATAATACTATTAACATCACTCCTATTAATATTGGCTAACTTAGTTTCAATTAAAATAATAAGAAACACATCATTATTCCTCATATTCTCTTTAAGATAAAGTGAGGATTCCCTTTTTCTATCCCGTCTACAATTCCAAAACACAAATGAAGACATTAATTAAATAAAGGGGAAAAGACCCCTCCTATCTTGTTACCTTTTCCATCCATCCTTCTTTTCCTATGAACTCCTTCAACTGGTCCCAAAGAATTCAATTCCTTAGCTAGTTTATATTTAACCGAGCTGGTATTCCCAATTTCAAAATATGTCGGATCATCATCATTTTCTTATTCAGTTTTAAGATACTTTTCCAACATTTCCAAAAGAATGCTTGTCTCTTAATGATAATCCTCAATCTTTCTTGCAATATGATGTTTAACTTCAATTACCACATCTTCATTTTCATTTACTTGCAATATGATGGTGTTCCAGTCAAAAGGTAGTCCTATTATTTTATCGGTGAATGGAACATCAAGGATTACACCAACTTTTATATATTTTTTGGGGGAGGGCACAAAAGTATTGCCTTTACATTCAAGATTCATAGTAGGAGAGACTTTCACAGCAAACCCCACTACAAATTTTTTTGGATAATGTGGTTAGAGTTATATTCTATTCAAACTTTTTTATCCTTTCCACAATAGACATATCTAAATTGTTTTCCTAGTGAATTGGACCCTAACCTCATCGATATCAACATTATATAAATTTTAAACTTTGATAATTAAATAATATTCCTATATTCAATAATTTGTTTGGTTTTTCTTAAACATATAGGATTGATCCTCTGAAATGGATTTAAAAATTATATGTATTATAGGCACATTTGTAGGTATATATTCCTTTTCACTTTCTTTTACTTTTATTATTTTCCATCTTTTACCACCCCCTCTAGATTGTTGAGCCATTCTATCACCTCTTTATGAGTAGTAGGATGATAGTGAATATAATGTTTATAATAAAAATGTTTAATATTCATTTTTCATTTTCTTTTACATTTTCTTTTTCTTTCTTTATCATTTTCAATTTAGTTTTCACTTTCTTCTTCTTCACCAAGTTTAAAATTTCTATAAAAGACTACCTACTTCGTAGGCAGATAATATGAAGCATCTTCATGTACTTACTTCATGAATTAAAAATGAATGTAAATTACCTTTAATATGTTGCTCATCACACTCGTAAAAGTACTTGATATACAGTTGAATAGTGGAATAAATCATTCTATATACATTGT
>NW_021381639.1:0-1505 GCF_001605985.2 Dendrobium catenatum | reverse complement strand
CCAGACACATCCTTTGTAACATTCTTAATATCACTAGCTACATTTTCTCACATAACATTAGCTTCCTCATGCCCGGACAAAAGCTTAAGATCTAAAATATTACTCTCAAAAATATTTTTGTTAATATTTTTAAATGCCTCAATCTAATCCTAGAACAACGTTTACTTTATTTTTTATATTATGTCTATTCATCTTAAAGTCCAAAACTAATAAGTGATATTTGGTACAAAAACTTCCACTCATGATGACTTTACAATATTTTTAACCTAAATGATATATTTTTCCTATAAGAAAATAATAAATATGAGTTTTACTATATTTATTCTTATAAGTGATGAGATGCTCATGTCGTATCTGTAAGTGGCAAAATTTTTCTAAAGTTTTGCGCTGCGCCAATTTAGTCCCTTGACTATTAAAAATTGATCTCCTGATAAATAAACCATTCAAATTGACAAAAAGTGACGTTGCTTCATTTGTCATGGTCATTTGAGGACATTTTAGTAAAAACAAATTTACACTAACTAATTTTTTTAATTTCTCATCAATTAAAACCTAATGCATAAACATTGCAGGCTCCGCGACATACCGCAACCAAGAACTGGAGATAACCAAAGAAGACTAGGGCTTGCAAACTAGAGGTGAGCAGAGAACTAGGGCGTGCGAGTAACGAGCGTAATTGAAGTAGCATCTCCAACGAAGGAAATCATGCAAGTAGGATTTAGGTTGTGCGAGCAAATGTTATGGCATCTCAATGATCATGGAATATGGCGCTGAGCACAACCAACCAATGCAGCTACCTTGAGAAGTGTGAAGTCACATCGAGAAGTGTACTTGAAAAGCAAGTAGCTAGCTCGAGAAGCATGCAACCTACCTGAGAAGCATACAACTGACTCAAGAAGCATGCAGTTACTCCAAAAAGCCTGCCACCGTTCTTAAAGCATGTAAAAACATCGAAAAGTGTGCAAACACACTACATATAAGCACCAAACATGTACATGCATCAAAAATGCAAAAAATGCATCAATGAGCATGCAAAAGCTCTAGATAAATCCATAAAAAATGCAAATATATTGTATAGGCACATCAAAAAGCATACAAGCTTATTGAAGAATAAATGCTATGCGAATGCAAAATATGCAAGTGAAACGTATAGATGCATCAAAATGAAGGCATGTATATCAAGAAACATGCAAATACACTATACAAATACAATAAAAGGAGTATAAATACATCGTTCAGGCACATCGAAAAGTGTTGAAGTGTATGGAGAAAGGATGCGAGCGCACAATGCAGACGCACCAAAAATCTTGCTAATGCATTATGCACATGCACCAAAAATATAAAATGCATTAAAAAGCATACAAGACACCTCAAATCTTCAAACTTAATTTTACCTACACATGCTCTGATTAAATACATCAAACTCCTAAATTTAAGGTTAGAGAATATTACGTGGGCAAAATAAAAGTGATGTGGACATCGATTAGAGATTCAAGCATGTGTAT
>NW_021381638.1:0-307 GCF_001605985.2 Dendrobium catenatum | reverse complement strand
GGCCGTACTTGTGATGGTTCCCGAGGATCCAATAAACCCACTTAGGTCTACGTTGCCACGATCTTTTTCTATGGAAGCGGGCGGGCTGCTTTTTAGAAGTTCGGCCCGGTTTTTTCTTTTTTACTAAAAAAAGGGGGGGAGGGATTCACCTTTCTAATGCATATTCTGTCATACCAGCATGGCCCCACTTATTTGTTTTTGTTTTTGATTGGAGCATCAAGCAGCGCAACCCGGTTCTACTTGACTAAGCCCCGTGCTCGTCCAAGGAGGGAGTTTGCTTTACCCAACTCCCCTTTTTGATAACAAG
>NW_021381637.1:0-399 GCF_001605985.2 Dendrobium catenatum | reverse complement strand
GCAGGGCAGTTCTAAAAAAGTAATTTATTGGGTTAGATTTCTATTTTGAGGCTAAGCTATAAAGTTCTGCTAAAACATCTACAGAATTGTTTCACATTTTTGTTCTATATTTCGACGAGATCATACGTTTGATAAAGATAATTTAGTCTGAATGTGGACTGCATTGGGTGTCGCTCAGCTATCTAAAGGAATGACTATGGAACATATCGGGGAAGGAATGCAATAAACTTGCGAATAATGAAGAGTCGTCTCTCAAAATTCTTGAGACTATTTGAAACTTGCCCGTTTAAACTCCAAAATCAACACAAAAAAAGGGGGGAATTGGGAAGTTTAAATATTGAGAAGGTCGAGTTGGAAGATTGCGGTAAATGGGAAATTCTTCCTCCTTTCGGACAACTT
>NW_021381636.1:0-231 GCF_001605985.2 Dendrobium catenatum | reverse complement strand
ATCCAAAAATGATATCATCCACATAAATTTGAACAATGTGTATATCATTTTTAAATATCTTAAAAAAAGAGTTGTATCCACACTTCCTTTTTCAAAAGATCTTTCAAGTAGGAAGGTGCTCAACCTCTCATACCAAGCCCTAGGTGCCTATTTCAATCCATATAATGCCTTTTTTAACTTGAAAATATGATTGGGGTATTTAGAATTTTCAAAACCTGGAGGTTGTTCTAC
>NW_021381635.1:0-319 GCF_001605985.2 Dendrobium catenatum | reverse complement strand
GAATTGGAAGTTACGACAGTTTGATCGGACAGAACGACGCGAGCTCGTCGCTTCTCGGCTCCTTTGGGTTGTTCGATTCGCTCCTTCCACGACTTCCTTCCTCTCCGGTCGGAAGTTCCGACATTTTGATCGGAATAAACAACTGAAGCTCGCTCACTGTGAGGAAACTTTCTCCCTTTGGCGTCGCTTCTCCGGCTCCTTCGTTGCAGTTCGACCGCTCCTCCGACTTTCCCTACCTGCCGGATTGGAAGTTAGCACATTTTGATCGGAAACTACAACTGGAGCTTGCGGCTGTGAAGAAAACTTCCTCCCTTTCACG
>NW_021381634.1:0-222 GCF_001605985.2 Dendrobium catenatum | reverse complement strand
AGTCAAATTTCAGACGTCCACAAGAAGATTGATGGGAGAGGAGATGTTAAAGAAGTTGCTCGAGAGCCAACCCAAAACAGTATCGTTAGAGGCGGGGGAAGCCACCAACGACTAAGGAAGTGGGCAAAATCCTAATCCGGTAAGGCGAAGGGAAGATCAAGATGTGAAGATTCTGCCAGGAGAAGAGAGAGAATGACTTCCCTAGAGCCCATTCCTTAGGAG
>NW_021381633.1:0-235 GCF_001605985.2 Dendrobium catenatum | reverse complement strand
TTCTTACTTTTAAATATTCCAACTTTCAAATTTTTACGTCAAAAAATATTTTACAAAACAAATTTAGGTTATCTGAAATAATGTGCAAGAAGATGATATCTCTTAATATTTCAATGAGCACCTCCCAAATGATGCAAACTTAATACTAATATTTGATATAACTCAACTTAAATTTGAGTGTTTAGGGCAACGACGAATCCAAAACGATGAAACTATGGGATCTTAATCGGGATCG
>NW_021381632.1:0-245 GCF_001605985.2 Dendrobium catenatum | reverse complement strand
TTTTGAGTCATTATTACTCTAAATCATAAACCATCTTAGCCACAATTTTGTTATTATATTATTTTACTTGCATGATTTTTTTCATAATTTTTGGACACTAATGAAAATCCTTAATGAATTGACACCTGTCAGTACAAGTGAGAATTTCGGGATCGTTAGGTGCCCATTTTGCAAATAATTTCATTCATATGTTTTAAATAAAATGATTTATTTATGCATATTTTTTATAATTTTTTAATTACTAA
>NW_021381631.1:0-254 GCF_001605985.2 Dendrobium catenatum | reverse complement strand
CAAACATATTTGAACAAAATAACAATACATTTTTAATGATGAATAACTTACTTGAATGAAAGATTTGAAATCTTCATCTCAACAATATATATAACAGTAATTTATTAAATTATTTTCTCTAAAATTTATGTCAAAAGAGATTCGAAGATTTAAAAATTATTATAAAACATAGTTATAATCAATTCTCCACTTGAAATCCATGGTGAGCCATTAGGTCCAATTGTCTTGATTCAAGTTAAGTGGCCTTGGGTTTC
>NW_021381630.1:0-393 GCF_001605985.2 Dendrobium catenatum | reverse complement strand
ATCTTAAATCCTCTTGAAACTCTTAAATAGCTTGCACTAACCACTTCAAGGAGTATGACTAATAAATAGAATTAGTATGGGCCAAATTTCTTCACCTAAAGATCCTCCTTGTTTGGGTTAAAGGAAATTCACCAAGTGCTCTTCTAAAACCTGGAAAAGATGTGGGTCAAAACCACCACATCTTACATCCTCATGGGACTCTGTAGAAGTGTGATACTGTGATCAAGAAGCATATTCAATAGGAGTCCTCCTACGGCTTGAAAGCCAATAGGGCCAAACTCTTTATACAGATTGAAGGAGAAAATTGATCATAAAATTTTTTTTAATCACACAGCCTACTAAATTTAGAGAATTTTACACAACAACAACAACATCAAGCCTTTATCCCACTAC
>NW_021381629.1:0-432 GCF_001605985.2 Dendrobium catenatum | reverse complement strand
TTAATTTCTTTCCAAAAGAAGATTTCTCTTTTGGAAACAAATTTAGACCCCACCTCCTCTACAAGCCACCGGCCCCCTCTCTCTTTCCCACTCTCTCTCTTTCTCTCCCCAATCTCCTATCTCCCTCATTAATACCTCACTTTAACTCAAAGCTTTAATTCTCCGTCCAAATTCTCTATCTCCTAGTTATAGAAATATGAAATTTTCTCTCAGTTTTTGGATCAAAATCTGAAATTGTTCTCAGATTTTTGGAAGGAGATTTGGGTATTGTTTCCTCTCCACTTGCAAGAGAAACTCCTTTCTCTTTGGCACATTCAAGAACATTAGCAAGACGAGAGGAGATTCGTTCCCTAACTCCCATGAATGGCGGATCCAGAAATTGAATACGGGTTAACTTGGGACGAGGACGGCTTCACCGATATTCTTTAATCA
>NW_021381628.1:0-211 GCF_001605985.2 Dendrobium catenatum | reverse complement strand
ATTTCAGTTATACATAAAATCTCATATTATTTTTAGATAAAAATATATAAATTATTTTTAGCTAAAATTTGGCAGAGATATAATGGGGCCTAGGTTTGATTTCTTATAATTTTCCTAAGCCTATTTTATGCAATCTCAATTGGTTTATAAATTTACAAAAATCTAAGTCAAAATTTGACTTAGATTATTGGAAATTTATAAATCATTCAAA
>NW_021381627.1:0-313 GCF_001605985.2 Dendrobium catenatum | reverse complement strand
GCTGGTTATTGGATTAGGTCTTACTGCCTTTGTGTCTAGTAGGGCTGATTATTACTGTGGTGTATTATATTATTATTTATTTTATGTACTCAAATTTTTACTAGCATCACGGTGGTTGTCTCCTTTGGGCCTATTTTATTTTTTATTACTTTTTTCCTTTTATTTATTACTATTTTGTAATTTATGCCTATCAGTTATTTTGCAAGAATTTTTTGGCGCTGATGATTGATGATTTGGATTTGAGGCTTACTAGCTGGAGCTTTTTGAAGTTTTTTAGGTGCTTGTGCTTGAGCACCGTAGAATGTGCCTAGGT
>NW_021381626.1:0-242 GCF_001605985.2 Dendrobium catenatum | reverse complement strand
TTATTTTGTTTGTTGTGCTTCAAATAATTAATCTCATCACCATTGGATATGCATATTTCACCATCAAAATTGCCTTTAAAGAAATTTTTGTAAGATAGTAAAATTTTATTATAGATGAGATGTTCTTTTGTGAATGAAATAAGATAAATTTGTTATCTCTTTTATTATTTTAGATTAGTACGACATATTTATAATGATATTTTTTAGCTTTTATTCTAAATATGAATTGATTATTTTTATGA
>NW_021381625.1:0-1487 GCF_001605985.2 Dendrobium catenatum | reverse complement strand
GGTTATAATATTTTTTAGTATTATAATTAATATTAAATTTAAACTACTTAAATATTTAATTTAGGGCTTAGTTAAGCTAATTACCAATTTGATGATTAACATCTAAATAATTAATTTGATAATTAATAATAATTAAGCTGATTTCTATTAATATTAATTAATCCTAATAAAACTTATTAAATGTAGTTAAAATTAAAGTCCATAAATAAACCATAATTAAATAACAAATTAGATTCAAAATACATTAAATTTAATTTCTAAATGAACTAATCCTTTTAAATCTTAGATAATTAGATTATTTTGCCAAACAATATCTTAGAATTTATCAAGATTTACATATATCATACCAAACTGATTTTGGAATTTAACACACTCCAGATTTAGTAATCCCAAAATCCAGTCCCATAACGAACAGCCCCGTAACTTCAAAAATATATTTTTTTGTTAATGGACGGGGTTTGACCCTATTTTTACGAAAAAAATAAGAAAGCTAGATTTAAAATAAAAAATTGATAGGTAATTACAGGCTAGTCGTCATTATCAGATTAACGAAAAAATTAGACAGAATTAGACTCAGTAACTATTTCAAATAATTTATAAGTAATACAAATCAGTAATCACCCTTTAATTTCTGTTCCGACAATAAGCATTTTTTCTTTAAGCCCTAAATAAATGAATTTTTAATCTGGGAGCATTCATCATCAATGAAACATAATTCCTAAATTCCAAAAAAAAAAAAAAACATAATTCCATTATTCCAGTCAAGTGATCTTCCTTCTTCCCAAAGTCAAACGAAAACAGACTAACAGACCATTACGAAAGAGATTTATTTTTTTATTCTTCAGCCATGAATGGATACAGCATAGTTATTACAAGCAGAAAGGCGAGAGCAATAGAGAACCAAAACAAACCTAACGCCGCACGACAAGCTCGCCGGAGGGGAGGACGCCTCCAACGCCGGAGGTAGCAATAAGTTGGCCTCGCACCATGAGCGATTTATAGATCTCGAGTATCATTCGCTCATCGTACTCCTTCATGGGCGGCGCTTCGAAGCCCGCGAACATATCACCTCCATATCCGCCGATTGCGCCGGAGCTGGCGAACGCCAGCATCATGCGAACGTACGCGTCACGGATCCGAGCGATGAACCGCTTCGGTGAGAGAACCCGCAGGAAGCGGAGCCTAGGTGATACTCTGAGACGCCAGATTCGCCGTCTTCTTCCCCCACCTAGGACCACCATGCTCCTCACTCTCCGTGCTCCGGGGCCACCTTCGCCGTCCATCCTCCTGTACGCCCTCCGCTTCCAGTACCCCTTCAATCCCCTGTCATACCACGCCATTTTTTGATCTCCTCTCTTCCTTTGCTTCGGTCGAATCGGAGAAATAGGATTAGGTTTTCAGCGGATCTTGCGAGCAAGGATGGCGATCTGGGAATGAAAGGGGGGAGGGACAGAAATGGAGCTGGGCGCGGCACGGCATTTATTATG
>NW_021381624.1:0-1881 GCF_001605985.2 Dendrobium catenatum | reverse complement strand
TGTGCATCAAATGCCATTAATATAATAGTAATAAAATATATATAATATAATAAATAATTTAATTTTAAAGGAGTCATACTTAGAATTAAATTATATGCGGAATTATTATTATTTATTATTATGCCATTTGCCTTGTTTACAATTTTGAATAAATGTGATATAATATAAAAATAAAAATAAATAAAAAATGATAATTTTTATTTTTAAAATGAAAGCAGTCTCCATTGAAATTAACAAATTTTAGGCTTTGTTTTTAGTTTGTTTGGGATAATTGCAAGTGCTTGTAAAAATATTGTAAAATTGTTATGTGAAAAATAGATTTTTTTTTTAAATTATTTTAAGTAGTTTATTTTAAATTAATTTGTAAAATTGTTATGTATACTCTTAAATAATTTGCTATCTTGAAGGCCGATGAGTCCAATGAGGATGGTTGAGATAGTGTTAGTCTAGGAGGTGAAAGGACATTAAGGCTTCGTTTGGGCGGCTTTTTTACTATTTTCTAAAGCAATTTTTTAGTACAAAAATTTCTTGAATTAGAAAAATTTTAACTAAAAAGTTGTTTTAGGAAGCATTAAGAAAACCGCCCCAAACGAACGAAGGCTAAGTTGTACGGAATGATTAAGGGGGATATTGAGGAAAGTAAGGATGATTCTCATATTGGAGTTGAATATACAATGAACTTAGAGTTGAAGACAAAGGGGTCTTAAAATATCAGGAAGATCACTAAGTAATGCAAGGAGGCCTTCCATCTAGAAGTGAACATTATATGATCATGGGAAATGAATAAAGCTAGATTGATAGGTCTAGAGGTTACACATGATGGTCAGAATGGCTATCCTTTCGGAAGTGAATGTAGTACAATCTTATGGCAATGAGCAAAGTAATAATAAAAGGATGGAAAATCCATTAAGAATGGCTGAGATGACCCTCCACCTAAAAGTGAAGGTGACACAACTATTGACATAAAAAATATTAACATCATTTAGGGCTGTCAAAATCAGGTCATAGGTCGGATTCGGCGTCAACCCGGAACTGAACTGGCACTGTTCGACTAGACCCGAACTCGACCCATTTTTGCAAACGAGTCAATTTTTCAAACCCGAACCCGACCAACTTCGGATATATTTTACTTTTTTTATTTAATTTGATTTATTTAAACCTAAATCAAATTAAAATAAGATTTACTTCAATCAATTTAAAATAAACATAGCTTAGTTTAATTTGGGCAACATGATTTTTTTTTTAAATAACATTTGCTTATTTCATAACACTATTTTAAATCCCTCTAAAATTAATTAGAAACATGTCAAACCGAGTTGATTTCGGATTTTCGGGTCAACCCGAACCGATTTTACAAACAAGTCGAAATCCCTAACCCGAACCCAACCCGGTTGGGGTTCGGGTTGACCTGAACCCAAAGTTTTTGGGTCGGATTTTTGGGTCGTGTCAAATATTGACACCTCTAACATCATTTATGTTAGCTCAAGTTACCATTCAAAATGAGTTTGGCCTTGCAATTTCCATTCCCATTCATTAAAAAATGAACAGTTTTCTTACTTAGCCATCTAGCTTAATATTAGAAAATTTCCATGTACTCCTTATTAATTTAATTTCAAAGTTCTATCCTCTTAGCTAGATCATTCTACAAGTTTTTTTCTTAATGTAGCCTAGCTGAAATTCCTACCTCAGCCATTAGTCTAGGTTGAATAGGAATGAACCTTAGAATGATTATACAATCATATAATTTTTTCTCTCTTCTCTCTCCGTGCGCCGCTCTGGCGATTTAGGGCATCCCTCGCCGAGTGTCTCCGTTCGCTCCTTTGCTTCATTCCAGCGCTCGCATCCTGGTTTTGAAGTGTAGATCGCGTTATTCTCTTGGCC
>NW_021381623.1:0-712 GCF_001605985.2 Dendrobium catenatum | reverse complement strand
TCCTGTTGGGAGTCCGTTTGTTGACCTCGATTTTGCCCAGACCCTTGGTCAAATGGTTGACTTGGTCAAATTGACCAAGCCAGACCCCAAGACCCTCTCTAATGGGTTCAGCTAGTCGAGTCGAGTCTATTGAGCCTGGACTCGGGCCTACGTCAACCCAGTTGACCAAGTCAACCAGGGCTGATCACTTAGCTCATTTAGAGCCCAAATAAATTTCAATCAAATCCAATCTTTTTCATGGCTCAAACCCCTCATCCCCATGGCCCTCTTGACTAATTTGACCAAGTCAATCGTTGACTTGGTCAAATCAAGTCTTAAATAGGCTAAATTAGCCTATTTAAAGCCCGTTTAATGCCTATTTAACTCCCTAATCAATGCCCAACGTTTTAGAAATTCAAATCCCGTGGGTTTCATCTTATTTCCCTCCAAATCACCTGGGGATTCGATCCCGACCGTTCACCTTAGGTTTAGGGTCCTTAAATAGCAAAATTTTGATCTTTTTTTGGACTTTTTCTTCTTGCTCAATCGAGAGACCACCCCAGGCTCTGAGATTTTATGAGAGCACTCCCACGACTTCCCTCTACTTTTTCGAACCAAAACCCGACATCCAGACCCTGCCGGCGGCGCTCCTCCGGCGAACCCGAGGCGTTTCGCATTCCAGGACGAATCCCGGCAGATCGAGCGAGCTTCGGATCTCGACGTCAACTAGGAA
>NW_021381622.1:0-262 GCF_001605985.2 Dendrobium catenatum | reverse complement strand
TCGCATGCACGGGTGAGTCCGTCAGTTGGTATCAGAGCTAGCATCGAAGTGATGGCTGCATAGACGTCCCGAAAAGCTTCTGACGACGATCAGAGCTTGGATGCTGTGTGGGCGGCGCAAGTCGGCTTCACACGGCAACTCACGGAATTAAGGGCGGACTTCGTTCGTCTATCTACTGAGCTGCGTAATGACATATTGGATCTCAAAGCTGCAGTTCGAACGCCTCAACCATTATCAGCAACCGCTCAAGCACCTTGGCCGC
>NW_021381621.1:0-323 GCF_001605985.2 Dendrobium catenatum | reverse complement strand
TTATTATTGAAAAAGTTCTTAGATTCCTCAATACTTGTGGATCAAAATCATTATCATTAGCAAGGAGAATTGTTCTTATGAAGACAATTATCTTATCAATTCCAAACTATTTCAGTTCTCACTCCTTGGTGCCAGTTCATGTTCTTAAAGAGATTGATAAAATCTGTAGAAATTTCCTATGGAAGAAATATGGAGGAAATCCAGGAATGCATTACATAAGTTGGGATAACTTATGTAAGCCTATGAAGAAATGTGGATGTGGGTTATTTTCCTCAACAACAAGGGTGGCTCCTCTTAGAGCTAGATTATCTTGGAGAATTTTG
>NW_021381620.1:0-327 GCF_001605985.2 Dendrobium catenatum | reverse complement strand
ATAAACAGGATATGACACAAACATTATAGATTAGAGGCTCCAAGCGCTTCCGTGCTGATGGCCAAGCCCTAGCATTAGGGTAAAGGCATTGACGCATCAATAGGAAGATTTTTTTTTTAAAGTCCAAAATTACTCTAGATTTAGATCCCAAAATTTGTCTAAAAAAATCATTCATAAAATTACATACATGAGAAATATTACTTGCGATGCCACTCCTGATGTGGGGAGTTAATCGTTGGATCGTTGAAAGAATAATGCTTGAAGGATTTCCAAGAATAAGAGGGCAAACAAAGCTCAAAGGCTTCAATTTATATAATATTCATCAAT
>NW_021381619.1:0-243 GCF_001605985.2 Dendrobium catenatum | reverse complement strand
CATATCACGTCCTTACTGGCAGGAGATTGTCTTGAGAATGGATCCTAGTGATATTTTCAACTAGGCATTTGACTCTTTGTGAGCTGAAGTAAATTTTGATTTGTCCACCTCGGCAAACAGTTGCGGAGGGTGGATGGATTTTGCTTTAAGCGGGTTGATGGATTTATTTCAATTTTAAATATCTTGAAATTTGGGATTGATTCTGGATTTTTGGAATATTTGGGTGGATCTTTGGAATTTGGA
>NW_021381618.1:0-1424 GCF_001605985.2 Dendrobium catenatum | reverse complement strand
TTCGGTATTAGTCAATAGTTGGGTAGAAGTCCAATGATAGTCCGACAACGATTGATGGTTGAGTAGTGATTGAGGAGGAGTCAGGTGGTAAGAGAATTCTTGTTTCTCTTCATAACGTCTGGAAACCTTTTATTTATTTTATTATTATTTCATTTCCATTTTTTTTTCCTTGAGGGATTTTACATGTAATAAAATTTTATTCAAAATTTCCTTTCAATAAAGTTATTAGTTTTGTGTATTGGTGTTGTACTGAAACGAAGTCAAATTAGATACATTTAGGATTTGAAGAATACAACTTTTTTGAAGTTTTTAATTTATAAAATGCCTACGTGTTAATATAAAATAATAAGTATAAGTCCTTAAGAGGGAAGAATAGCTCGCTACTGCTTGAAAGAGCTACAATCAAAATAGAAATAAAATCCTAGGAGCCATAAATCCCTATCTAAATATAATCCACAAAAAACCTACGAAATCTACAGAAAGCCAGCTGCCATCATTAAAAAAATGAAGATAAAAAGATTTGAGAAACGAAAATGAGCATAATCACCTACAGCAGATACTAACCACCTGAATCAAGAGCAAACAGAGCAACATGGAGAGTGTCCAAGGCCAGAATCAATGATACCCCCAGAACAATAGTCAAACATCCAAGCGCAAAATTTATTTTGTCAATAGAACATCAAAGTCAATAATTGTTTTATAATTCTATCTCTTCCTATGGAATTCAAATATAATATTTTATTTGATAATCATATAAATCTTTTACAAGAAGCAACATGGAAACTATGCTCAAATCTAGTTAATAAATATTTATCAAATAATTCATTGAAGCTTTTTTGAGTTGATAAATATTTATCAAACATTTAATCAAATCTAGTTTACTCACATGATTTATACTCATAGAAAAGTAGCAAATTGATATATTATTTTCCTTTGATTTAATTTTAGTAATTTTATGATTTTATTGATTGTAAATTTAATAAATCATTTCTAATAATGTCTTTGATGGAGTCTATGAGAACCCAACCTTTGATTTTATGATCTTTGTTGATTGTTGTTTGGCCATTTGCCTGTAGAATTTGATCTTGAATGATATGAGCATAAACTTCTAATTTTTATTTTGTCATGATTTCCTATTTATATAATAGTTAATTTTTTTCCTTACTCTCAATATCATTTAGGTAAATTTTTTAGTTCTGAATATTTTGGTCGCATATTATACATTTCTCATACACAAATGTATTCTATATTTTAATATGTTCTAAATTATTGACATTATTCCGAAGAGGGGGAATAATTACTATGTATAGAATGTTTTCAAACACTCTAATTTGTGGCCCTATTTATTTAGTTTTGTTTATATTTATTTATAATATTATTCATGTACAGATAGATAATTTTTTATTTTGAATATCTTATCAAAG
>NW_021381617.1:0-260 GCF_001605985.2 Dendrobium catenatum | reverse complement strand
AAGATAGGTGATTCCTTGGTTTGGAAAAGATTATGTAAGATAAGTTGGGAAGCCGAGCAATTTGTTCAATGGGGGTTGGGAAATGGTGATATTTCTTTCTGGCAGGATAATTGGTTGGGTAATGGTTCTATTGATAGCATGCTCAATACTCATACTCTTATTAACACTAAAGTTTCTAGTTTGTTGGTGAATGGTAATTGGAATATGATGGAGCTTGGTAATATTATTCCTAATGACGTTATTAATCATATTCTGAGTCT
>NW_021381616.1:0-307 GCF_001605985.2 Dendrobium catenatum | reverse complement strand
GTCCAATACACCCCCTCCAGCCAGCCCATGCCTTGGGGTAGCTTGAGTCAAGAGTTAGGCTAACCCAAAGTAGCCAAAAACACTTGGACCCGAGCCACCTTCCAGCTTAGATCAAATTGGATATAATTGCCACTTGCGTTGGGTGCACCAGACCCAGACCTGTCTCCCATACTAAACCCAGGGTATGACCTGACCTGGATCGAGCTCAATTCGACTCGATCTGAGCAGGTTTGAGTCCGACTCGGCCACCAGTTCGATCCAGGCCTCCGCAGGCCAAATTGACTTCACCCCTGGCTCCAGCATGTCC
>NW_021381615.1:0-237 GCF_001605985.2 Dendrobium catenatum | reverse complement strand
ATCATCCAGGACGATGCACAATAATTGATCGTACCGACCAAAGTTAAAATGTTTAAAATGCTTTCCACGTGTTTCGTCCAGGACGAACAGTGGATCGGCCCGGCCGATTATCCAATAATGGATCGTCCGGGGCCGAATTTAAAGATCAAAACGTGCTGATACGTGGATCGTCCAGGACGATTTAGTGTATCGGCCAGAAACATGCACATAAAATGCATCGGCCAGACAAAATATACT
>NW_021381614.1:0-735 GCF_001605985.2 Dendrobium catenatum | reverse complement strand
TCTATCCTTTGTAATAAAATAATGTTAATCTATTAGATTTGAAAAATAAATATTTAAAGCAAATTATGTGTAATATACATAAAATTTGTCAATATATTATTTTGACGACTCCATTGGGGCTAGAAATATCCCTCTATAATTAGTGAAGACTAAACTTTTAACTACATATATATTTAATTAATTTTTTTGGTTATTATTATTT
Source organism: Dendrobium catenatum (assembly GCF_001605985.2). Classification (NCBI taxonomy): domain Eukaryota; kingdom Viridiplantae; phylum Streptophyta; class Magnoliopsida; order Asparagales; family Orchidaceae; genus Dendrobium; species Dendrobium catenatum. Next base: position 533 of record NW_021381614.1, on the reverse strand, counting down.
CAAGTATATGCATGCTTAAGTCTTATATATGGATTTTTAGTATAATCTTGTTTATTCATGTTTAGTATAGCCTTATATATCCATATCTAGTATAACCCTGTACATGCATGTCAAGCTTAGCCTTGTATATACATATTGTATTCAATTCTAGATATTTTTATATTTGTTTAAACTCTAATTTTATTATCCATGCTTACACAAGTTAGCACATTCCATGGTTACTTGGTTTCATCATAAAAACCAAGCGAACTTGGCCAACCAAAATACTGAATCAGCCATAGGTCAAGTAGGGGTTATGTCCATTTATAGTTTGCATTTGCATGTTTATATTTGAATGTTTATTTAAATTTTAGTTTTTTAGTATCCATGCTTACACAAGTAATCATGTCTCATGCTTATATAATTTATCTTAAAACTATGTGGACTAGGCTAACTGGATTATCATATGTGTCCTAGGTAAGGTAAGTGTTATATCCATATATAACCTTATATTTACATTGTTGACCTCGATTTTGCCCAGAACCTTGGTCAAA
>NW_021381613.1:0-253 GCF_001605985.2 Dendrobium catenatum | reverse complement strand
CAAGAGCAGGGGAGGGAGAAGTGGAATTCTAGGAATTTGACAACTACGAATTTACTAACCTCAAATGTCCTCACCTTGAATTTCCACAAGATTAGGTAGTATGAAAACTAGAACTCACAAAGAGATCTAGTTTTCTCCGGCGAACTCACTAAGAGATCTTGGATGGAGGAACTCACAAAGAGAACAAGTAGTAAATTTTATTTTCCAAAAACTAACTCATTCCAATACATGATGCCTCATATAAGGAGGCCCA
>NW_021381612.1:0-561 GCF_001605985.2 Dendrobium catenatum | reverse complement strand
AAAATGTAATGAATGCAAATAGCAACTATCTTAACAAAATTCATATAGTGTCATTATCTGATAAGATTTGAGATCCATAATTATTTCCCTCCCTAATTACTAGTGACCTAGATATTATAAGAGTGGCACCCTGAACGATTTCTACACCTCCTCTATAGATGATATAGTGGGGCATGTATAGTAATATGGCCTAACATCTTCTAGTAGTGTGGATAGGTCATAACCCTCAACTAGGGGCCTATGTTTTATTAATGGTGATTGCTTATCTCTAGTTTGGTAGATCTTTTTTGTGCAGTAGTCCAAAGAGCACAGTGGAGATCACACTATCATTCTCACAACCTCCCGTGGGTAACATGAAGAGGGTGGAAGTGACTTCCACTGAAGAGGGGTATGTGAAAGGAGCAATTGACTCTCTATTGGGCTCAGAATTAACTTGCTTTAACTAACTCAACAATCTTTCTAGCCTTAATAATTTTCTTTTGACTTTATGCAGTAGTTCTTCTACATTCGTGTTGTTGTGCAATGATGTTGGTGGAATTTTGAAAAATACATATTTTAAAA
>NW_021381611.1:0-285 GCF_001605985.2 Dendrobium catenatum | reverse complement strand
AATTAGATTAAGGTTTAAATTGCTGTCAAATCAAGGGACTTTCAATTTTCATGAGTTAAGGATTGAATTCTGGTCAGTTAGAGAATTTATACATATTTTTTGGATTTAAACATGATTTATTACATTTTCTGGAAGGTTTTAATGGCTTAATTAAGGCTTGATCTTAAGAAAATCAATTGGGGAGCTTAATGACTTCTAAAACCAGTGAAAATTTTTCTAGTGGCTCTACATGTCACTAAGTTCAAGTTTTTAAAGTTTCAAGTTAAAATGATGTGTATCCTAATT
>NW_021381610.1:0-253 GCF_001605985.2 Dendrobium catenatum | reverse complement strand
CGAGCATTTGAATGAGATGAATGAAGTCGTTGACGGCGTTATTCATTGTTGCCAGCCTCGACCATGGCCGACGCTCTGCAAAATTGATCTCCTCTACAGCTAAAACCTGTAAATATAAGATTTACTTGCTTGAGCTTTCGACCTTCCATTTTCTTACATTTTTTGAATTTGCTGTAAAGATGATACTGATTGTGATTTTACATTACTCAGCTGGATAAAATATTTAAAAACAATTTCACTAATCTCTGGCACA
>NW_021381609.1:0-213 GCF_001605985.2 Dendrobium catenatum | reverse complement strand
AATGGGGGCTAACTAATTAATAATTATATATATGTGCTACAGGTGCTTCAGTTGCTTAGCCCCAAAATAAGAAAGAGTGTGTCCAAGTGGGGCTGAGTGATTTAATTTAAATGCTTATATATAACTGCTTGAGATGATTTTTGCTTAGGATAACCCTGCAGGTGGTCTAGATTTTTTTTTTCTTTCTGTAATGTAAATGTGAATGTAAATGTA
>NW_021381608.1:0-275 GCF_001605985.2 Dendrobium catenatum | reverse complement strand
ATTATCGTATTGAAGGCATGTTTACTGTATTGATATATAGATTTATAGATTTATTGTTTTATCGATTTCTGCTTTATTGATTGGATTGGATTGATAGATTTTCTTTTACTGTACGGATTTCATTGATAGATTCAGAGCATTGACTGATCATTTAGCATGGATACTACTGAGAATTGATATGGATATGAATGGATATAGATATCGTATTGATTCATTGATGCTATGGATATGGATATTATATAGACTCATTGATACTATCGATTCTGCATGGTATT
>NW_021381607.1:0-224 GCF_001605985.2 Dendrobium catenatum | reverse complement strand
ATAGGAAGAGTAGGAAAAACAAGAACATGATTTTATAGTCACAAAGGACAACTCATTCACAAACTAGTCACTAGCCCCTTTCTTATGTTTAAATCTCTTATTTGGATTGTTAGGGCCATTGGTTGCCCCTCCTCTTGGTTGAGGGTTAAGAACTTATGCCGTATTCACAATGTTTCTATTCTTATTTTGCTTGAACCTCTCATTACTTCTGCTAAATTACTTAC
>NW_021381606.1:0-1508 GCF_001605985.2 Dendrobium catenatum | reverse complement strand
ATCCTATAAGGTGGCCAAGAGCTATATTTTGTTTTCGACATGTGGTAGGGAGACGAACGAAGGTCATATGGCGAATGTAGTTAACAATTAGATCGACCTCGTCGAATTTGGTGTTGGACATGATGAGATAGGTAGCGACAGATAAAATAGGGGTCACGTTGATCCAGTCGCCAGCTTTGGGGATTATGGAGGTTCTAAGGACATGTTGAATAATGCGCGCATTTCTATTTAGGGAAGAAATGAGAGGTTGATGTTGATAGAAAGCGGCATTTCTAAGGACTTGATTAACATCACTCCAATCAAAGTCATTTGTGAGGAAGGAACGGACCCTAGGACCTTCAGTGGATAGCCGAATATATTGGGTGATGTCGGCTCTGGTGATTTCAACGTTGGTAAAACAAACAAAGGAGTGAAAAGTGATGTTGTCGACAGTGTTGGTGAGATTCGCTAGAAATTCTAAAAAAAGTTCAGAGCTGTAGGGAAAGGCCAGGGTGAGGAGGAACTGAAAGGTGGTGGAAGCAAAGAGGTTCAGTACCTTGAAATTCAGTGCAGCCTGATTGAGCATTTTGGAAGGAGTAATTTTGCAGGCCTTATACTTATGGTAGGCTTCCTCATTTTCAGCACTCAAGAACCGAGCGCTGTGACGACTTGAGGAGGATGAACTGGCAGTTGCCAAATGGCCTCTCTTACTGGAGCTAGACATCTTGTAGAGTGAAGTGAGGAAGGTGTGAAATGTGAGAAGGAAAAGGTGTGAGTGAAGTGAGGAAAGTGTGAGTAAAAACAGCTGCCTAGCCAGGCAATTTATAGAATTTTCCCCATATCGTACAGTACAGTAGTAAATCATACAATACTATGTCGTAATAATTGCTCTAACGGTTCGTATCGGGAAAAGGAGGTCAAAACGTACAGTACGATCTATATCGTCCAGTAAGATTAGAGGAATATCGATCGTCCCAAGAAATTCAGTACGACTTTTGACCAAACATATCGTATTGTACGAACAGGTGTATCGTCCAGTACGACTTGCATTAATATCGTACCAACCACCTTTATTTCGTTCTTATCCATTGACTGAGGTGGATCGTACCTTACGATGGATGTTTATCGTACAGTACGATATGCAATAATAATGTACCAGACCGCTTAAATTCGTCCCAATCCGGTCGCTGATGTGGCGCGTACAGCACAAAGTGGAGGTATCGTACCGTACGATGACCAATAATTTATCGTGCAGTATGATGTATGTCGTACAGTACGATTTACAGAGACAAAACTTACCGGTTGGTGTGTTCTGTACTGATTACAGTATACTGTACAGTACGATATGTGTATCATATAGTACGATATTACAGAGTCAAGGTTGATGCTTTATGTGTGGTGAGTGTGTGATGATGATCAGGAGCAGCCCTATTTAATTTTTTTTTTGTTTTTTTATTTTTTTTTATTTTATTATTTGTTTTTTTTTATGCAATTATATCTATGACACCTAATATAGTCCTCAAGGTGCT
>NW_021381605.1:0-289 GCF_001605985.2 Dendrobium catenatum | reverse complement strand
ATGACTCCAAACCTCCAAGAATGTTTGTCGTCAAGAGAGAAGAAAGATTTTCTTCAAATATATGAAATCAGAGCAGACATATCATTAAACTCTCTCATCTTACAAACTTCTCAAATCTCTTATTGCATGCAACATTTTTCATAATTTTGTTTGTTATGAACTTATGATATGCAGTCTTGTTGCGTCCAGGAGTATTCGCGGAGGTAGAGAAATATAAAGTTTATCGTCTTAGCGTTGTACGAAAATCCGGCACGCAATCAGATAAGGACAGAGGGTCTAACATTTATGA
>NW_021381604.1:0-1313 GCF_001605985.2 Dendrobium catenatum | reverse complement strand
CTTCGCCTTAGAGACCCCCTCCTGTTCATGCCACAAAATTCTGGAATTGAAGTATGTTTGTGAAACGACTGCTATTACCAAACCTCTCTTGAAGTTTAAAGTTACTCCTTATGCGCCTATTACTTTCTTTTGGGACAATTGGTGTAATGTGGAAGGTTTGGCTAACCATTTTTTTGGCAACTGGAATACCATGGTTTACAATTACATCATTGGGGAGAGGTGGAATCTGCCTGCTCTTTTGGACCAAACTGTTACCTCTTCTATCCTCTCTATTCCTATTTATGTGAATTCTGGTAACTGTCTGTTTTGGGGAAACCATAATAAGGCGTCATTTGGTGACTTTACTAAAGAGTATTACAAAGATGAGCCTGAGTGCTCTTGGGCTAAACACATATGGCACAAATTTTATGCTTTGTGTTTTTCAGTTTTTGGTTGGCTTAGCCTTGTGGATGGCTTGAAAACGGCTAAAACTCTTCTTAAGCACAACATTATTATTAATTCTAATTGCAAGCTTTGTCACTCGGGTTTTGAGAGTCTGCCACATTTTTTCTCTGAATGCAACTACTCCTCTTTTATAGCAAACTTGATTCCAGGTTCAACCTCTTTGTTTTTACGGCCTAATGTTGCCTACATGCTGGAATGGATTAGTGAAAAGGATACTTTTTCTAATGATGAGAAAAGACTATTTTTCTTAGCTACTTGCTATGCTATTTATTATATTTGGAGGGAAAGAAATGAGAGGTGTTTTGGTACGAATGCTATTAATTCTATTACTATCTCACTAAAGATTAAGAGTAACATTTTTGCTAGAGTATGCAAATGGAAAAATTGAATCAAGTTGCTGGAGCTGCTTTAATATTTGCTCGGTGATGCTTCTCATGGTGGGTTCTTCTTGTGGTAGAGCCTGGGACAATGATGTCCGCATTCACTATGGCTACCTTTGGATGGTCTTCGGGCAACCAGGGTGCCTTATATTCTGTATCTCTTATTGATGACATGATTTTTGACTGGGTTTCAGCTCATGTTGGTTTTTGGGGCTCTTGTTCCTTCTGGTATATTATGGCTTTGTAATTTTTTTTTCTTTTTGATCTCCTTGTGAGCTTCTCCTTTTTGGTGGAGATCTTAGTTTTTACTTGTATGCCTTCTTTCTCTTAATATACGGGCTTTGCCCAAATTTTTCCAAAAAAAAAGAATAGGAAGAATGATCTTGCCCTGCACCTCCCCATGGCCATCACTAAGGATTCAGATTATCTCAAAATATAAAGTTAATTATATTTATGAAATGACTTCTCTTAATCATTTAATTAAAACTT
>NW_021381603.1:0-248 GCF_001605985.2 Dendrobium catenatum | reverse complement strand
ATGAGATTGAGGTTTCGTTTGGGACGGCTTTATTATTACATCTTAAAGTAGTTTTTTAATAGAAAAATTAAAAATTTTGTACTAGGAATCTGCTTTAAGGAGCAAAAAGAAAGCCGTCCCAAATGAAACCTGATTTAATTGAATAACTTCCTGAACAGTGAAAAGATTGCACCAAATATTCAATTGATGAACTATAAGGAATTGACCTTTTACAAACATATGGTAAGATCAGCTCAAACAAGCAAAGC
>NW_021381602.1:0-346 GCF_001605985.2 Dendrobium catenatum | reverse complement strand
TTTATCGTGCGTATTGGTGTTGACCGAAATGATCAACAAGATCTAGAGTTGAAGTTGAAGATCTAAATATATGAATTGAATGAATTTTGATGTTTGATAGAAAATCAGAATGAAAATTTTATAAAGAAATTTGAGTTGATTGTCTGAAAGATTAAGATTGATTTATTGATCTGAAAGTTTATAACAATAATGATGGTTTTAGCAAATAATGACTAAGGAGATTAGTATTATTTAATAGAGCCAAGATATTGAAAAGTTGAACGAGGTTTGACACGAACAGGAATTTTGAATTTGATTTTGATATGACTTAAACCTTTTTATAAATCAAGATTAACTTCAAGAATAT
>NW_021381601.1:0-315 GCF_001605985.2 Dendrobium catenatum | reverse complement strand
AGCATATAAGAGATAATAAATTCAATTATTAAAATTGACACGCCAAATTTGGTCCAAATAATTTACCTAAGAAAATTACTATTATAATTTGCTATTAGACTATCCCATGAGATAAAAAATTATATAAACGTGGAAAGTACAAAATTTTAAGCAAACATTTTTAGTTTGATCATAAAAAACAAGAAAAAAAAAATTTTTTTGTTTTTTTTTTTCTCTGGTGAATGATTATATGTAGGGTTTCTATTGTGGCATCAAACATCGCAAACCCTTGCCAAAATAATCAAGTAAATAGTAATTGTCTCCTTTTACTCAGTA
>NW_021381600.1:0-257 GCF_001605985.2 Dendrobium catenatum | reverse complement strand
GTGGGCAGAGAAACCTTTGTCCTTTCACACTCTCCTATTGTGGGCAGAGAACCCTTCGTCCTTTCACACTCTCCTAGTGTGGGCAGAGAACCCTTCCGTCCTTTCACACTCTCCAAGTGTCGGCAGAGAACCGGATCTCCTTGACAGATCTTCTCACAAGAAAGGCAGCGAACCCTTCGGCTGTTCACACTCTCCAAGTGTCGGCAGCGAACCAGATCTACTTGACAGATCTTCTCACAAGAATTTAGAAGGAAGAA
>NW_021381599.1:0-435 GCF_001605985.2 Dendrobium catenatum | reverse complement strand
ATACTAATCTTAGCGTGGTGGGAAGGGCAACTGGCGCGACTCCTACGATAAGGTAAATGAGTGACCCTCGCCCTCTTATCTCGACTAACGTATCGGGCCGGCGGTCTACCTATGCACGCCTTTATTAAGCATGGTAGGAGGGGCAACCGGCACGACACCTATGATGAGGTAAGCGAGTGACCCTCGCCCTCCTGTCTCAACATGCGTGTCGGACAGGCAAACCACCTAAGCATGCCTTTAGTGAGCGTGGTAGGAGGGAAACCGGTTCGACGCATACGGCGAGGCCAGGCAAGCATGGTGTACCCTTTTCTTTGCACGGCCAGAATAATTCATAAGTACCCCCGGGCGGGGGGAAAGAAAACTGCTCTTCTTCTTGCAACAGGTACCGATAGAAGACTCATGCACGCTTTTCTTAGCGTGGTGGGGAAAAAGACT
>NW_021381598.1:0-316 GCF_001605985.2 Dendrobium catenatum | reverse complement strand
CCCAATTAATTCAAATTTCAAACATATCCAAACTTTGATTCAATCCACTCGAGAACCCAAATTTCAATATAGACTTTGATTCCATCTTTGATCTAGCTTTGACCCTATCCATTAATTAACAGTCACCACATGATTGTAAATGATTTTGATACTCCAACATTAATCATTCAAACTTAAAATCCAATCCAAACCCAGAAATCCAGACTCAAATCCAATCTCTTAAGGCCTTGTCCTAAAGACCTTTTTCAAAGATTTTTTCAAACATTTCAAAACCCAGTTAAATGGCCTCTAATTCAGGGTCTATCACTTACAAAGT
>NW_021381597.1:0-256 GCF_001605985.2 Dendrobium catenatum | reverse complement strand
AAATAAATAAGAGCACAGCAAGCGTGGAAGGAAAATTATAGAGCTTTAAAAGACTTGGTGTACAAGAAGATGTTAAACCCATTAAGCTAAGACTGACTAGTAGACCCAGAAGTGGTAGGAGTACCCAGTCTTCTAAGCCCATAGGAGAGTAGGTGGCGTATTTGGGGGAGTAGCTAGATCGAGTCACTAATTTTTATGATGAGAACATGAGTTACCATGCAAGGTCTCATGAATTGAATGACGAAAGTAGAGAATT
>NW_021381596.1:0-314 GCF_001605985.2 Dendrobium catenatum | reverse complement strand
GGAGGTGGCCAACATGTGAGAGCCAATGAGCGACTCAAATTTTGATCATTGACAATAATTAAATGGGCATCTATTAGAGGCTTATAAGGGTCAATCATAGACATCATATTTAATTGTGCCCATTAATAAGGTATTAATCGTTCATGAAGAAATAATAAAATAAGAATTAAATATGAACATTACATATGGTTTCAGCAAAATTAAGATGTATAGATAAATTTATGATCTATAGTAGAAACATATAAGACTTTAAATTAGTTAAAATTTTGAGTGGAAAAAAGAAATAAATGTGAAAGTCATATAAGTAATTGAGA
>NW_021381595.1:0-348 GCF_001605985.2 Dendrobium catenatum | reverse complement strand
CGAGATGAATTGCTGTGGTCTCGAGCAACAGCGTGGGCAAGTTTAGTTGTTTTAGTTATTTAGGTGTTTAATCTTTGATTTTAAATTTCCAAAGAAAAAAAAAAATTCTAGTGGCGTATGCCTCAAGCAGCTAAGGCAGGATGTCTTAAGTCACGCCTAGACATCCTGCCTTAGCCAATGTGAGGCAAATGTCTCAATTTGGCCACCTAAGGCATGCACCTCCAGGTGAAATGCGCTGAGGTGCGCTTCAAGGTACCCCTCATATTGCACAATTTTAAGCATGGTTTTGGTTCTTTTTCTTGTTTTACTTTGGGAATCTTTTGTGCAAAGTTTTTATATATATATATA
>NW_021381594.1:0-404 GCF_001605985.2 Dendrobium catenatum | reverse complement strand
TATCCGTTGAGAAATCACTCGAATCTCCGTAAATCCCACTGCAACCGCGAATTCAGCTGGAATCGGCGCCGTTTGCGTCATTTCCCGGAACTCCTGCGCGAATCCTGCGATCTGTAGCTCCATCCTCTTCGTTAAATACCGATCCCTGCTCAACTCCTCTCCCACAACTCTCTCCCAATACCTCTGTTCTTCCCACTGCCGAAACCACTCGCTCTCTGCCTCTTAAGCCTCACCCGAAATCCTCTGTGCCGAGACCGATCCCAACCTCCAACCGAACTTCTATTCGGAGCTCCTCTCGTACGACCCCTCCCTTCTCCGGCCTTTACCGAACGCCTGGCTCCCGTTGCTGCCTTCCGATCTCGAGAGAGAGAGAGAGAGAGAGGAGAGCTCCTTACCTCTTCTCC
>NW_021381593.1:0-252 GCF_001605985.2 Dendrobium catenatum | reverse complement strand
ATAGGAATACACAAAACATCACGTGCCATAGCAGAAATTTCAGGAAATCTATATTGGTTGGCTTTCCAAAAATGTAAGATATCTAGCTCAATTTTTATATCTATTTAGTGCCTTGACATATTTTATGCTCTCTCTGATTTTTGAGATTGAAACATCAATCTCTTTCATTCCCTCTTGAACAATAAGATTAACAATATGAGATGTGCATCTAATATGAAAAAACTGACCTTCACATAGCAAAGCTCTTCTCAA
>NW_021381592.1:0-386 GCF_001605985.2 Dendrobium catenatum | reverse complement strand
AAAAGAGTTGTGAAAATTCTTAGGAGATGAAGGAATTTCTTAGCTTACTGAAGGTTTTAATACTATTTTGAAGACTAAAAAATGCTAGATGAGTGGATAATGAATTTGTTAATTTCTATTTTAAAGAATAAAGGTGATGCACAAGATTGTGTGAATTACAGAGGAATTAAGTTAACGTGTCATACTTTAAAACTGTGGGTGTGAGTTATGGAGTGTAGGTTACAGCGTGATACTAATGTTTCTCAAAATCAATTTGGATTCATATCAGGTAGGACTACTATGGAAACCATATATTTATTGAGAGGTTTGATGGAGAAATATATAGAGAATAAGGAGGACCTACATATGATATTTATTGATTTAGAGAAAGCATATAATCAAAAAGA
>NW_021381591.1:0-1125 GCF_001605985.2 Dendrobium catenatum | reverse complement strand
CGTGCCCGATCAAGATAATTTTGCGATGTCGTATCAACAGTGCTAAAGTGTTTATATTTGTGAGAAGATATTTTAAAACAGTAAATGCTGGTAATAAGTCCGGATTAAAAAGATTAAGTGTTTTTTTAAATTTAATAATTTGTGCCTCCACATGAAAAATATCCTGGCTCTGCCCCTGAAGCCACGTTATGTCCACCAATCCCGGCTACTACGTCGCCGCCGTCACTTGCTCCGGCGGCGGTGCAAAAATGGCGGCGACAATAGCCTCCATATCAGTCAATCTTACCGCCTCTTCACTTCGAAGGTTTGTATATTTCTTCAAAGTTTGTTCCTTAATATGCTGCACCAATACCACAAAGAAGAAAAAATTGGAAACTTAAAAGCTTTTTCAAAACACCACCTTTAGTAAAGTGTTAAATTGATTGGTAAATATATTAGCTTGGAAGATTAATAACAACCGTTAAATACCCTTGTCATATCAGAACAAAATGCATGAACCAAATTTTAATAACCGTTAAATCCCAAACACATACTTCAAATGCAACAACAAGTCTGAAATCCCAAACAAATAAGGCCACAATTGTCCGAGAAAAATGAGAGAATTAGAGAATAGAGTTAGAAATGAGAAATAAAGATGACTCACCAAATGATGACGTGTGCAAGAAAGAAGGCGTCGTTCGTCTCACGGTCTCTCCTCTCCACAACACTCGTTCGCTGTTCGCTCGATTTCAGAGTTCCTAGGGCTTGCGATAACAACTGAAAGAGAGCTGAGGGAAAAATGAGGTTTCACCGTTTCAAGCTTTCAGCTCAGAGCTTATGCCCGAAACCAATTTCTCCAGCCATTTGATATGCGATCACCGTTTCAAATCACGTTTTTTTGAAACTGATCGGTTCATTAAAACGAGTATGTTCCAGCGGTTCAACTGGTAATTGAACCGATTTTTGGCCGGTTAGAATGTAAGCCGATTCTAATGGTAGCACCGGACCAACCGCCCGACAGGTTCTCGGTTCAATAGGTTGAGTGGCATGTCCGATCCAATTTTTAAACCCTTGTATTATTGTAACAAACTCATAAAACCTTTATTAACAATATATAAGTTAATACACTTTGTTTTAAGTTATTGA
>NW_021381590.1:0-238 GCF_001605985.2 Dendrobium catenatum | reverse complement strand
GAAAAACTATAAATAGAGACCTCATTCTTCACAAGAGGACTCAAGTGAAGAGAGAGAAGAAGAAGGGAAGAAGAAGAGAAAGGGGAAAGGGAGAATCCTCTCCTTCTCGACCACCGACAGAGCTCTTTCCACTGCCTGAACATGCCAGAACTCTGCCGGATTTTCGGGAAACGACGGGATTCTGCAAAACTTTGTAAATTTCACTACAGGAAAATCACCCATTTCCGGCGGCCTTTTA
>NW_021381589.1:0-346 GCF_001605985.2 Dendrobium catenatum | reverse complement strand
CCCTGCTCGACGACGTTAACCTGTGTGGATGAGGTCATGAAAATCCACCAAGGGTGTAAGACCTATCCGAGGTTCTATGTCAGAACATTTGTTCGATGACATTAACATGTGTGGAAGAGGTCGAGAGAATCCACCAATGATGTAAGACCTATTCGAGGTTGTATGTCGGAGCCCTGCTCGACGACGTTAACCTGTGTTGATGAGGTCAGGAGAATCCACCAAGGATGTGAGACCTTTCCGAGGTTGTATGTCGGAGCTTTTGCTCGACGACATTAACCTGTGTGGAAGAGGTCGAGAGAATCCACCAAGGATGAGAAATTTCCACTATATCTGGATTGGTTACAAC
>NW_021381588.1:0-1549 GCF_001605985.2 Dendrobium catenatum | reverse complement strand
TAGTACTATTCTCGCCCAAGCACGCTTAATTGCGGAGTTCTGATGGGATATGTTGCACTAGTGTTCGTATGGTCGCACCATATTAGTGGAATCCATTTTTAATTTCTTAATAAAAAATAGGTTTCAATTGAATTCTCTTACCAAAGGAAAATATATAAATATGAAACTCAAAATGAAAGATATTTAGGCTCAAGCTTTCTTACTATTTCTTAAAGCAGCTTTTTAGTACAAAAAATTTATTTTCTGTACTAGAAGGTTGCTTTAAAAAATAATAAGAAAGTCGTAGAAACCTTATATCTTTTATTAAAATTTTAAAAAATGTTTTATGTATTTTTCTTGATGGCTTTCTCAACCAAATTATTTTAGTAATAATCATTTGGTTAGGAGTTTTTGGCTATCAATTAAAAAATTGTGAGTTTAAAATTTGTGGTCCTACACACCTCACCTTGGTCAGTTGGTTGAGAGCTTAGGCTTCCAACTAAGAGATATGCGTTGTGTGCATGAGTTTGTTTTATATATATATTTTTGGCCTTTGTGTATGCTTTGTGTGCATGAGTTTGTCTTAAATGGCTTAAATATCCCCAAAAAAAATTTTGTGGTCCTTATATCGAATACCATTTATAAGCAAATTGATAGGCTTTGTGCCAAATTTATGTATTTTGGTGATATTTTTGGTCGTAAGCTGCATTTAATTTCCTGGAGAATACCTGTAAGCCTAAAGACTGGGGGGGCTTGGACTTCCTTCCTTAAAATCAGTTCAGTTCAGTTATAACTGCTCACTTATTGGAAGAATTTATAATAATAGTAGTCCCATCTCTTCTTGGTTCTTCTATAAATATGTATCCCCCTGGAAGTCGCCTGGTAAAAAATCTTCATTTTTCTAGAAAAATATTTGTGATGCTGCCCAGATAGCTAAAGGGAATTTTCATTTTTCTGCTACTTATAATTCTCCTATCTCTCTCTATTGGGATCACTTATATATGGATAAATTGTTGTATGAAGATTGTAACATGCATCCCATTTTAAATGCTTTTCCTACCGATGCAAAAAATTTCAATCATTTTACAAGATAGAGGTTGGGTATTGCTCTTAGATATGCTTGATACTATTCTTCAAAATCTCACTGTCATTCCTATTAATTCAAATGCTCACGGCTGCTTATATTGGGGTATTGGTAATGAGAATTCCCACAGTTCTTATCACAGGTTTTTCTTATAAGAATTACCCTTTGGTAAACTGGAGCCACTTTGTTTAGCACAAGAGGTTTGTTATGAGATATTCCTGTTTTTGCTGGATGGCTTTAAATGGCGGGCTTAAAATTGTCTTACTTACTAAAGGTATAATTGTGGATGAAATTTGCCCTTTTTGCCATTCTAACGCTGAATCTGCTTCCCATCTGTTTTTTGAATGTGATTACTCCTTCAACATGATATCTATGCTGATTCCTAATCTTAGGGGTCTCCTTCTCAAACCCAATATCTTGCAAGCTTTTGAATATCTGGCCGACAACCCTCAGGGGCGGATCCAGCTTCTTTTTTTAGGGTGGGCA
>NW_021381587.1:0-446 GCF_001605985.2 Dendrobium catenatum | reverse complement strand
AACCTACCGTCCGACCTTTGTTCCCGTTCCCGTCTCGCCCATGCAAGCTTACCGGGCCGGGTCGTGACAAAGAACTTGGCACTCATGGAAATTTTTGGCATGCCAATGCAATCTTTCACCATCAATAGTTAGTAGTATTCCATTCTTTTGATTTTAATGACTATTTTAGGATCTGATTGGTGTGTGCCTTAAGGCCCTCATGAATTCTATTTATGATCTTATCAGCTTCTTCGGTCCTCAAACATCATTGCCATATTTGGCTAGAGGATTTACAATAAAGGGTATCATTGGAATATGCATATCATGGAACTGCTTTTTTCAATTTTATGTAGCTATATATTGTTTCGGTTGATTTCAAATATGAGTGGTAGAAATGAAATATATGAGTAGTAGGAAAGAAATATGAGTTGTATATTTGATATTAAAATAATATAAGATGGTATGTA
>NW_021381586.1:0-450 GCF_001605985.2 Dendrobium catenatum | reverse complement strand
TAGGCAATAGTGTTGGCAATTGTGAACTTGAGAAATTATAATCTACCTGCAAAAGAAAGAAATTTAACTTTCCAACCCGCAAGTAGAGTAGAGATTCTACTCAGTAGGGGTTGGAAGTGAGAATAATTCAGTCTGGAGGTAGAGATGGGGATGCCAAGGTAAGTGATAGACTCCTCCACATGAGAAAACCTAAGACGAGTAGTAACAGACTCAATCGGAATGCAGCCTCTAGAGAAGAGCAGAGAGCTTTTAATGGGGTTGATGTTGAGGCCAGTAGCATCAGCAAATTTTTTAAGAATCTCCTTAAGAGAGGAAGCATTCTCCAAAGTGGCAAGCCCAAAAACTAAGAGATCATTAGCATACATGAGATGGTTAACATTAGTATCATTAATTTTAAGGCCTAGAAAACCATTAGGAGCATCAAGGCAAGTGGATAGAGCATCCATGACA
>NW_021381585.1:0-262 GCF_001605985.2 Dendrobium catenatum | reverse complement strand
AATTTCATATTCCAAAGTACCAAAATCCCACCAGAAGTACCAATGGCCGGATGATGCCAATACTCCCAATCCTTTCCAATAAAGCAGTCAATATCCTTTCTAGTAAAATTTGAGACCTTGGTCTCCATAAGACCAATAAAGAAGACATTATGATCCCTCACTAACTCCTTTAAATATAGGGAAGCTTCTTTCTTTCTAGCTCCCCTACAATTCCAAAACAAGACGTAATTCATTTAAACAATTAAAGGGGATTTCTCCCCAA
>NW_021381584.1:0-313 GCF_001605985.2 Dendrobium catenatum | reverse complement strand
TTCTTCTCTCTATCTCTGTCTCTACCTGAATCATCTCATCGTACCTCATCTCTCCTCCTCCTGGTATCATTATACCTCGATACTGGTGTCACCAAGTCAATCTCTATCAATCGGGCCCGCTCCACCAGCTCAGAAAACTCATGGATCCGGAAGGGTACTAGTGGATGTCTCAGCTTTTTATTCAATCCGTGCAGAAATCTATAGCACTTCTCTTCGGCAGTAGGAATCAGATGAGCAGCATACCTTGCAAGTGCAGTAAACTCGGTCTCGTACTGTATCACTGACTTGCGGCCTTGCTCCAATCTCATGAAAG
>NW_021381583.1:0-284 GCF_001605985.2 Dendrobium catenatum | reverse complement strand
GGACCCCCAATATGTGTAATAGAATAAAATTCTATTATACATATTGGCGTTGACTGACTTGAAAAGTTAAATCTGGAGTTTTGATTGAAAGGGAAGGAAAAAGTCTATCCCTGGGGAATCGAGGTTTGAATTGATACTAGGGTAGTTCCACGAAGGGCGTGCTCTACCACTAGTGAGTTGAATCCTAAGGGAAGGAAAATCTATCGCTGGGGAATCGGAGTTTGATCTGATGCTAGGGTAGTGCCACAGAGGGCGTACTTTACCACTAGCGAGTCAAATCCTAG
>NW_021381582.1:0-297 GCF_001605985.2 Dendrobium catenatum | reverse complement strand
TTCGGAACAGTGGATTGGGGTGACTCGATACTTCTGCATGACCTCAGCAAAAGTAAAGAAGACACGAAATGGAAGCCTGCGTAGTCTATTACAGGACATCCGAGTAAAGGGGTGTTGAGGAATTGCGCTCCCAGGGACTCTGTCGGGCTCACTCAACGATAAAGTAAAACCAACTACCAGGTTGTCCGCATCTGGATAGCGGGTAGAGGGTGAAAGGATCCCGCCCCTCCTGCTCCTTTCAGAACAGTGGATTGGGGTGACCACTACTTCTGCCTGACCTCAGCAAGAAGCTCATGA
>NW_021381581.1:0-205 GCF_001605985.2 Dendrobium catenatum | reverse complement strand
TTATGTATATCTATAATTTTATAATTAAATATTAATCAAATTTTTATCAAGCTTATTCATGAGGTCTGAATTGAACACAAATTGAGCTTCTTATCGAGCTTAATGTCGAGCATGTTCACGAGTTTCAAATGATGTTGTTCGTGAACATAAATGAACCGAACACATTAGTGTTCAAGCTTATTTATTTAAGGATCGAGTATTAAAA
>NW_021381580.1:0-326 GCF_001605985.2 Dendrobium catenatum | reverse complement strand
CGATCTGCATCGGTAGTATCGTCTGGTAGTTCTAGAGAGTGCATTCACTGTGGTAAACGACACGCTGGTCGGTCCTACCTGTTGACGGGGCAGTGCTTTCACTGTGGACAGCGAGGGCACAGAGCAGCAAATTGTCCTCAGAAAGGACTGGGTGGAAGGACTGATTCTGGCACGGGTACAGAACAGCAGAGGACTGTTGGCTCGAGGACTTACAGTGAGAGATCAGGGAACCAGATGGATGATAGAACTGTCAGAGATCAGAGAGAGACAGTTGCGCCACGACCTCCTGCACTTCCTCCAGTGGTGCCACGTGTTTATAGTCTACA
>NW_021381579.1:0-257 GCF_001605985.2 Dendrobium catenatum | reverse complement strand
TCGTTCAATCTCATTTCCATTTACCGTTTAACGAAAGACAATCATTGTTCTGTTAAGTTCTCTGCTCACGAATTTCAAATCCAGGACTCGAAGACGGGTCACATTCTACTCAAGGGACCTTGTCGTAACGGGCTATACCCCATTACCGCACAGTCTTCTCCGACTAACCTCGCACTGTTCTCTGCTCAAGAAATACCTGGACTATGGCATAAGCGACTCGGACACCCTGCATTCCAGACGCTGAATGCTATTCGCAA
>NW_021381578.1:0-258 GCF_001605985.2 Dendrobium catenatum | reverse complement strand
TTTTATTTGTTGTATTTTTATTTTTGTTTGTTTTATGCGTTTTTCTATTTTTAATTTTTATGTGTTTTGTATGATTTTGATATTTTCATATCGGATTTCATGTTTCTTGTTGTGAGACATTTGGAATGTGATATAAAGTTTTTTATAGTTTGTGTACTTGTATTTTGTTTAGTGTTTTTCTATTCTTTTATTGGTTTAGATTTTTTTTTAGATATTTAAGTGTTTTTGTTATGTGTTTGAAATGTTCGTTAGCCTATA
>NW_021381577.1:0-377 GCF_001605985.2 Dendrobium catenatum | reverse complement strand
ACACATAAAGCTTTTTGGGCCGACTCTGCCTCAGAATATTCAGAAGAAGAAGCAGAGGAGGAGGTAACTAACTTGTGTCTTATAGCTAATGATAACCTTGATCAATCGGATAAAGATGAGGTATGTCAACTTTCATATGAAGAGTTATTGTTTATTTCTGAGAATATCTATGACTCGTATAGGAAGTTGAAAAAGATGCATGCTAAGCTTAATATTGAATTTAGTTCTTTACAAATTGAGCATGCTAACTTAGTTAAAGAAAATTCTAATTTAAATAGAAATCACATGTCTCTTTTTGATGAGTTTGATGCATTAAATAAGAAGCATGTTGAATTAATTAAAGAGCATGAATCCTTGAAAACCACTCATATTAAACT
>NW_021381576.1:0-1006 GCF_001605985.2 Dendrobium catenatum | reverse complement strand
AGAGTTCAGAGATACTTCTGCCACATCCAGGAGCAGCATCTCCTCCTCTTCAGATCTGCTCCCACCTCACTCCTCGCCTTCCTCGTCTTCACATATAAGGAAAACCTGAAGAGTTCGGTTCTTGCACCTATGTCCCGGCATGTACTTCTCATCACATTTGAAGCACAACCCCTTTGCCCTCTTGTCCTGCATCTCCTTCTCTGTCAGCTTTTTGAATTGTCCCCCATTTCCCCCTCCAGTTTTCTTCTTAGGCGCTTTCTTCAGACTCTCTGGCGCTGCCCCTTTTGATGGTAAGAAGGTGGTAGTTATCTTGTATGATCCCTCTGAATAGTTCTATCGAGCTCCTCTTTCTGATTTCTTCTGATCTTCCATCAACTGTGCCAACTCCATCGCCTTCCCTAGGTTCTCGGCTCCAGCACCCTGACTGCTGTTCGTATCTCAGGTTTAAGCCCCTTCATGAAGTTCCCATCTAGGGTTGACTCTGAAATATGATCCAATCTGCTAGCCAAGTACTCAAATCTGTCCCGATAATCTGCCACAGTCCCCTCCTGAGTCAAGGCAAATAATTGCTCATAGAAATCTTCTGCCCCATCGGCTCGGAAACGCTCTAATAAGCAATCTTTTAACTCTCTCTAGCTCCGGATGGGCTCCCTCCTATCACGCCACTGATACCATGTCAAAGCTTTTTCTTCCAAACACAATCCCGCCGCCGTCAGCGTCTCTTCCTCTGTTAACCTGTTGACAACAAAGTAAAGCTCCACTTTGTAGATCCAAGCATGGCCGTCTTCACCCTCAAAGTCGGGCATCTTCAGTTTCCTCACCCGTGGGTCTCTCTCTTGTCCCCTGAATCCTCCCTAACCTCCCATTCCTCAAAAAGGAGGTGCTTCCCAACTGTCTCGATCTTCGCTCCGGTGATTATGCACGAACCCTTCATCGTATTCCCTTCTTCTCTCTTCAAAATCAGCACCTCGGCAAAGAAATTCTTCCCTTCTCCCGACGAAATCAG
>NW_021381575.1:0-254 GCF_001605985.2 Dendrobium catenatum | reverse complement strand
ATAGGTGCTCTCTCTCTAACATAGGGAAGAACAATCCTTAACACAAAATCAAAATCATGTGATAAATGTAATGGCAAGATTTCAAAAAACTTGAAAGATATATAAGAACTTTGGCTATTATGCAGAAGAAAAATTAATGTAGCAAGATAAGAAAAAAAACTTAGTTTCAAAAACCATTGGCTAAAATGAGTTAGACTTTTGTTTAGAGAAGAAAAATTATAACGCTAAACAAGGTCAGAAGGAGGGAAATCATC
>NW_021381574.1:0-418 GCF_001605985.2 Dendrobium catenatum | reverse complement strand
TTTGATGATTTCAAATATTATTGTTTTAAGTTTTCTTTTTCTCCTAACACTTTTTGGAAGAATTATTTTTGCTCTTGTGTGGACTAACATTTAGGATAATCGAACTCCAGACTAATGAAGACTTCAAATCAAATTCAGCATGAGATAGTTTGTAAATTGAATTTTGTAATTTTTATTGTAATTGAGTTTGAGAAAATATGATTGAAATTGAATAGCTTAGCACGCACACACTTAGGGAGATCTTTAAAAAAAAATCACACAGATCGTACGGGATGAACTATGTTCGTACAGGACGATCAGGTCAGTTAATCTCCTTGGAGAGCAATGGAACGGACAAGAAAAAGTGAGAATTTTTTCTAAGTCTAGATCGTACGGACGAAATAGACTGATCGTTCCAGGACGATCTCCTTTGGATTCT
>NW_021381573.1:0-439 GCF_001605985.2 Dendrobium catenatum | reverse complement strand
TGAGCTTTTACTGCATGTTGTTTGCTAGTGTAGAATTATTGTGTTTGTTTACTTACTTCCTGCATTCTGTGATTGATTGTGCGTTAGATTTACCCCTAGGTTAGGGACGAATTATACTTGTGCAATCTTATGCAGGTGGCCATGCTCATACAAGGAGCTGAAACTAAAGGGGGCAATTAATAAAAAAATATATATACTCTTTGCACAGGTACCTGCCGCGCTTAAGACCCCCTTTAAATAAAAAGAGCATGGCCAAGTGTGGCTAAAAAAATTGCATTTCAATTTTTCATATTATAACTGCTTGGGATTGAATATGCAACTGTTGATTATTAGGATAATCTTGCAAGATCGAGTTTATATTTTCTTATTTAATTCAATGTAAATTTAATTCAATTAAGGTTGTAATTATTTAAAATTATTTGAATTTGGGATAATTGAT
>NW_021381572.1:0-243 GCF_001605985.2 Dendrobium catenatum | reverse complement strand
TGAGATCCCAACTCCTTGAAATCAGCTCCAAAGGTCATAAATGACCTAAGAAGAGATTCCTAAGTGTTTGGGAAATTTTTGGAATTTTTAATTATTATTAACTAATTAAATTAATAGAATATTCAATTTCACTTAAAATTAAATTAAGGTTTAATTTGCTGTCAATTCATAGAGCTTTTAATTTTCATTGATTAAGGGCATGATTTTGGTCAGTTAGAGGGGTTACACATAATTTTTGGGTTT
>NW_021381571.1:0-209 GCF_001605985.2 Dendrobium catenatum | reverse complement strand
CATAAGTAGGTGGCCTACTCTACAGGCCTAAATGACCCTAATGGTCTCTAAGGCTCACAGAAAAAAAAGAAAAAAAAGGAGGGTATCATACCCAAAACCAGAAGGCCAAAAACCTAGCGATGCCCACTTCGTGTGGGAAAACAACGATGCCCAATGGCACAAATAGGTGGCTTACTCTACAGGCCTAAATGACCCTAATGGTCTCTAGG
>NW_021381570.1:0-242 GCF_001605985.2 Dendrobium catenatum | reverse complement strand
TTTTAGATTTAAAATAATTTAAAAATCATTTTTAAATCTTTTAAATACCCTAACGGTGACGTCGGTGGCGAAACGCCATGTGGCATGATTAGATTGGAGCGATCCGATTGCAGCCAATCATTAGATGGTTGCGCAATGATTGCACCACTGTTGATGTTTGGATAAATGATATCGCGGGATGTGATATCACTTAAACTACATCGGATGGCGCGCCTTATGAAACCATCGGCTCAGATCAGCTC
>NW_021381569.1:0-854 GCF_001605985.2 Dendrobium catenatum | reverse complement strand
GAAGTGTGGATGTCCGGTGGAAGCTCAATGACATAAGCATTGTCATTGATCTTATGGCGAATTGGAAAAGGTCCCAACTTCCTGGGGCTGAGTTTAGAATAGCTGCCTTGAGGGTAACGTTCACGCCGCATGCGCACCATCACGAGGTCGCCAGGGTTGAAGCTCTTGAAACGCCTACGAACATCAGCCACCTGTTTGTATTTGGCGTTGGACTCTTCGAGCTGGGCTTTCACGGCCTGGATAGTTTCGGTGGCTTGGGAGATGGTTTTGGTGACTCCCGTTCGACTGCATTTAGGCAAAATGGCTAAATCGACTAAATGATTAGGAGGTTTAGTATATACCACCTGGAACGGACTACGCTTAGTGGAGCGATTCGTCAGCGAATTGTAAGCAAATTCTGCGTGGCACAGGAGCTCTTCCCACTTCTTCGGATTTTCTTGAACAAGGCAGCGCAGCATGCTACCCAGGGTGCGGTTGACGACTTCGGTCTGGCCATCTGTTTGGGGATGGTAAGCGGAGCTCAAGTTAAGATCGGTCTTCAAACATCTCCAAAGTTCTCTCCAGAAATGGCTGACGAACTTGACATCGCGATCCGAAGTGAGGCTTCGGGGTAGGCCGTGCAACCTGATAATCTCTTTAAAAAATAGATGAGCTATGTTAATGGCATCGAATGTTTTCTTACAAGGTATGAAGTGCGCCATTTTGGAGAATCGATCCACAACTACCATGATCGAATCCGAACCCCGCTTGGTTCTAGGCAGGCCCAAAACAAAATCCAGAGATAAATCCTCCCAAATGGAATCGGGAGTGGGTAGCGGTAAATAAAGTCCCGTATTCTGACTTGTACCTTTGTA
>NW_021381568.1:0-206 GCF_001605985.2 Dendrobium catenatum | reverse complement strand
TAGAAATTGCTGTTTCATTTATCCAAGCTTATGTATTCTGTATCCTAACAGCATCATACCTAAAAGATGCAATTGATCTACACTAAGAAAGAGGAAATTTTTTCCCCACAACTTCTACTATTTCCCTCTTTCTTGTTCCCCGGAGTATTGAAATCAGAGGAGATTTTTGCTTTGATAGGGAAAGAAAGAGTTTAGTTTCATGGTGA
>NW_021381567.1:0-200 GCF_001605985.2 Dendrobium catenatum | reverse complement strand
CAACTTAGAAGCTACAACCCCACGAACATTCTTTGAATATTTGATGTTCAAAGAGGAATATACATTCTCATAACTTGATTTAAGAGAATGCAAATATCTTCCTACAACCTTTGAGTTATAGGAGGGAAAATTCTCTATGATTTTGGTTTGTAGAGAAGAGAGGGGAGATGCAATTGGAGATTGCAAATCAAAGAGGGTTC
>NW_021381566.1:0-1150 GCF_001605985.2 Dendrobium catenatum | reverse complement strand
GACGAAGAGGTGGAAATCGTGGAAGGGGTAAGAAGAAGACCCTATGTGGAGCCTTTCCATAGGGAGGAAAGAGGAGATCGACATGGAAATGTATGGATATGGGGGAACGGAGAAAAGAGGGGCTGATTGGGAACACCATGAGGGGTTTTACGGTCGTCGGGGTGCTGATTTTGAAGGAAGAATAGGAGAATTCGAAGGGTGTTTGGGCTATGGTAGGGCAAGTGAAGACCAGGAGATGTGGGGTGGGCCGAGCACTTAGGAGAGGGGAAGCTATGGAGGGATAAGGGGGAATGGTGGAGATCGGAAGGTGAGTAAGTTGAAGATGCCTATCTTTGAGGGCGAGGATGCGTATGGGTGGATCTATAAGGTGGAGAGGTACTTTGCCGTTAATGGGTTAACATAGGAGGAGAAACTGAAAGCAGCAGGCCTATGCTTGGAGGGGAAGGAATTTTCATGGTACCAGTGGAGAGACCAGAGGAGACCTATCAAGAACTGGAGAGAATTCAAGGACTGCATAATAGAACGTTTCCAAATTGAACAGGGAGGAAATTTCTATGAGCAGTTCTTTGCTCTGGCATAGGAGGGATCAGTGGCACACTACCGGGAGCAGTTTGAGCACCTAGCCAGTAGGGTGGAGCGATTATCAGATATGATATTGGAGGGAAACTTCATGAAGGGGTTGAAGGCAGAGATCCGAGCAACAGTGAAGGTTTTGATGCCTCATGACTCAGGGGAGGACATGAAGTTAGCCCAGTTGGTGGAAAATCAGAAGATCTAGAGAAGGAAGCTAGGAGCAACAACTCAGGAGGCTCTTACAGGACGACGACCACTCTTCTAGCACCCAAGGGGCATGCATCAGGCAACATTAATGAGACCACCAGAGAGAAGCCAGTAGGAGGGAGTGGGGAAAATTTCAAGAGTCTGACAGAGAAGGAGATGCAAGAGAAGAGGGCAAAGGGGTTGTGTTTCAGGTGCGAGGAGAATTATACTCCAGGGCATAGGTGCAAGGACCGAACTCTTCAGGTTCTCACCGTCTGCGATGATGAGGAAACTGAGGAAGGTGAGGAGGAGACAGAGGAGGAGATGGAGGAGAAGCTACACTTGAATCTGGCTGAGGTTTCCCTGAACTCAATGGTAGGATTCACTATGA
>NW_021381565.1:0-252 GCF_001605985.2 Dendrobium catenatum | reverse complement strand
ACTAGGTTAACTCATTGATTCTTACAAAGTTTTTAATTCAATCAAATGGAGAATTTATCATATTTAAGCTTTGATTAAAAAAACTTTTGTTTTACTTTTGTTCTTGTCTTTTTTGTATTTTATTTTTTCTTTTAAGTTGATTTTTCATGTTTTTGGGCCGTCTCTGATGATCTCTATCCATTCTTTGATTTGAAACTTTTTTGTCTCATCATCCCGGATGATATTCATATCATCATAGATGATATGTTCAAT
>NW_021381564.1:0-212 GCF_001605985.2 Dendrobium catenatum | reverse complement strand
TCGTTGCCTATCCCTGAGTGGAAGTGGGAGGAGGTGAGAAGTGGGAGGAGGTGACGATGGATTTTGCTATGGGTTTTCCTCGATCTAGACAAGGGCACGACGCTATTTGGGTGGTAGTAGATCGACTAACGAAGTCCGCCCATTTTCTTCCGATCAAACAGACCGATCCGGTGGATGGCACAGATATATGTGAAGGAGATAGTCAGATTGCA
>NW_021381563.1:0-347 GCF_001605985.2 Dendrobium catenatum | reverse complement strand
TACATTCAATACAAATTTTAAAATCTGTATAATCAAGAGAATCAAGAATTTCATCTGACATAAGCCTTTCAATTCTTTGTTTAGAAATATGTCCTGAGCGCTTGTGCCATAACATAAAGGAATTCTCATTAGTCAATTTTCTCTTTGTACCAAAATTATTTATGTACAAAGTTTCATTTATCTGTGAGGCAGAAATATTAAATTTATATAGATTATCAATCAAAGAACCTGTACCAATAACTTTAGAATACTGAAAGAGACTAAATTTTCCATTTCCAAATGAACAAGAGTAACCAGATTTATCCAAACTTGAAATAGAAATCAGATTCCGTCTAAATGACGGTACA
>NW_021381562.1:0-444 GCF_001605985.2 Dendrobium catenatum | reverse complement strand
ATGAAGAAATAATAAAGCTATAAAACCATCAAGTGACTCCTAGCCTCACCCTACCATGCCAAAGATGCAAATCCCTCAATAAATGTGATCGTTACTCCAGTCCTTTTTGCACAGTCCCTAGAGAGTCGCTTCCATTACTCTCTAAGTATTCAATAGTCTATTTTACTATTTGAACCTGAATACAAAATCTTATGACAATCATCTACAGAAAAATCAAAATTTTATCATGCAAACCACTTTGAGAATGAGGGAGAACCCAATTTAATATATAGCTCATCTTGAAAGATGTTGTCAAAATATACGAGTTTGTCTTGTGGTTCAAATATCTATATATAAAAAAAAATTCTACCCACATCAAATTTACACCTCAACACTTAAAATATATTTCGAAATTTCATCAAATGGTATTGATTTCAGTGATATACTCTGGTTTTCAATGTATTA
>NW_021381561.1:0-316 GCF_001605985.2 Dendrobium catenatum | reverse complement strand
AATTGAACAAGCTGACTTTATCATCCAGGATGATATAAGGATCGTCCTGTACAATCAGTACAAATCATGGAGAATCATCCAGAACATCATTCTGAATGTATTTTTGAAAGATGGAAAAGTAAACTGATCATCCAGGATGATCTCATGATTATTCAGATCGATTAGTACAAAAAGGCATATATCATCCAGAGCATCGCCCTGAATGAATCCTGGACGATTATAAGTTGTCTAAAATAAACTACGGTTTATGAACTGATCGTCCGAGATGATCCTACGATGACCCAGGATGATATGATCGAGCAATCAACCCTTAATT
>NW_021381560.1:0-456 GCF_001605985.2 Dendrobium catenatum | reverse complement strand
TTGTGGGTATACATAACCACATATAGAACTCCAACTTAATCTATGCTATTTGCTTTAGTCATTGATGTGGAGGCTGTTATCCATTTTTTTTTTTGAAGAATGCTAATATTGCATAAAAAGAAAAACCAAAGCAAAAACCTAGATACAAACTACTGAAAATGGAGAGATCCCACACACTCCTCCTTTAACAACTCATAAAAGGAAGAAATCAGCTCACTCTCACAAAACAAATCCCACAAAAAGTTAGAAGAAAGAGCATGATTAGCACAAAAATCGGCTAATCTATTACAGCTACGGTTTACCCAATGAAAAATCACATTATTTACCTTATTAAGAAAAGAAGAGTCTTCAAGATCCAATCTCCTATCCAATTTCTTCGGTGTACTGTGCAACTTGTGAAGAAATTTTATAACATTTTTATTGTCTCCTTCAACTATAATCCCACCAAAATCATTA
>NW_021381559.1:0-320 GCF_001605985.2 Dendrobium catenatum | reverse complement strand
GAGGAAGGTCTTTTCTAGTGACGATGAATCTGTTGATATTGAGTAGTATTTTTCTTTTTATTAGTTGTATTATTTTATTTTTCTTAGTGATTATTATGTGTAGGATGTATGTATCCACATGTACGTTCTCCTATGATTTTATAAAGGGTTATTAATGCTTTTATCTCAAATTAACCAATGAAGAATATTTTAGTATTTTTACTCAACTCAAGTGAGTTTTTTTTTATGCTGTCTTAGAGCACTTGACTTTTCCGAGGTTGTTAGTTATAGCACTCTCAATGCCTTTTTAACCTGTGTGGAAGAAGTCGGATTGGTTCTCC
>NW_021381558.1:0-474 GCF_001605985.2 Dendrobium catenatum | reverse complement strand
AGAATTTATTTGAAGATTGAACCACTGGGGATTTAGCTTTGTGGGGAGGAGAAACCTGGGTAGGCGGATTAGAGGATTCCGAAGAAGAAAGTTCCTCATTGGGGCTATTCAGATTGGGAATGTTAGGTATGGTTAGAGGAACCTTGTGAGAACCAATTACAGAAACTTCTGGGAAGACTCTCTGTTCTTCTAGGTTAGAAGGAATATTATTTTGAACACCAATATTCTCTTTGGATTTGCGACTATCACTTCGGCCCCGTGGAGGTCTGTGACTAGAACTTCGGCCCCTTGGAGGAATACTAGGTTTTTGAACAATAGTCTGCGGATTTGGGTTTTTCGGGCATTCAGAGGTCACGTGAATTATAGACAAGCAGTGTTCGCAAGGAGTTGGTTTCCACTCATAAAGAATTTTCAGATTGAAAATTTCCCCTCTACAAGAATAGGAATAAATTCCGGATAAGTAGCCGTAGCATC
>NW_021381557.1:0-785 GCF_001605985.2 Dendrobium catenatum | reverse complement strand
TGTTTTATAACTTAGAAGATTTTCTATTGCTCCCCAAAGAATTCTATTTTTGGTAACATCGTCCGGGATGATATTTATATCATTTTGGACGATCTGTCCAAAAGCAGAAACCCTAATTAGGGCATCCTCATTAAAGCAGCAGTCATTATGCAAAACACATCGTCCTGGATGATTTTTTATCGGCCAAAATGATAGGCTCAATTCAGAAAGAATATGCCACAAAATTTATTTAGAAATAACCTATTTTTGGACATTTTCCAGGTTGATCGTCTAGGACTATAAAATATCATCCAGGACAATCCAGGTCAATTTTTCCAAAATTTTAAAAAAATCTAAGGAAAGAAATTATAACTGATTTCACGATCAAATCGGTATGGATGATCGACAGATCGTCCTGGCTGATATGCTGAACGATTGGTCATCGGATAGCTATTTTTCACGGCGATGTCGAGGACGATATTCCACAAATTGTACTAATCATCCAGGATGATATATTATTATCCTGGACGATATGAATAAATTTCTTATGACCGTCTCAAATCATTCCGGTTGATTGGGCTTAAATTGTATTGATCATACAGGATGATATGCCTATCGTCATGGACGATAATGTTGGCAACTTGCATTAATGAGCTTGTTTCGAGAGCTTCTATTTAAGCTTTGTCAAGGCACTTTTGTAAGTGTCTTTGGAAGCCATTGTAGCTTTGTTCTTGTGGGGGAGACTTCAAGAGAGAGCTTGAAAGGGAGTGAGTTGGAGATATAGAAAGAGATAGCCTAGTTGGTGA
>NW_021381556.1:0-814 GCF_001605985.2 Dendrobium catenatum | reverse complement strand
TGCTTAAATGGTTTAGTTCTCTTGTTGTCGTTTCTTTGCCTAGCAAGTTGAACATTGCGAATTACTTATAATCAACTTAACTTTGATGCATGATTAGATAATTCGTTGAGCTAGAATTTAATTCTCTTTTTTAACTCTTGTGTAACTCCACCATTGCATCACATCGTTTTTGGTATCAGAGCATGGTTAGCATGCTTAACATGTTTAGAAAAACATCCTAGGGTATAACCTTTCATATTAGTTTAAAACTTGCATGCATATCATTGCGTCGTTAAGTTTTCGTCACTGTTTTCCTGCTGTAATCACATTTCCTGCACTCATTCTTTGGCGTTTAGGTCGTCTCAACTAATGTCTAGGTGCTGTCTTTGAGTCCGTAGTGTTTCTAACTGCTTAGGACTATTAGACCCCTATTTTAGCTGCTGTCCTCTCGATTCCAGCAACTGCAGGAATCATTTAGGAGAGCTTAAAGGTGTTGTTTAAGTGCTGTCCTCACCGTAAGACCTTCCTTAAGCACTTAGAAAACTTCAGCTTTGGTTAAGCTTGCTGTCCCGATTTTCCTGCATCTAGGGATTTTAAGTGGAGATACCCTGCTGTCCCCACTCCAAATTCCACCATAGATGCTTAGGGAACATCGATCATCATTTTAGTTTGCTGTCCAAACAAAATCTGCACCTTGTAGTGTCATTCCGGAAGAGTTTAACTTAGTGTTTAGGTGCTGCCCAAGCCTTAGGGACCTCCTCCCTTAGCTTATACTTGCTGCCCTCTTACCCAACTCTCCCTCGGGAAACTTCTAGACTTTCCCCATGGACCCGCA
>NW_021381555.1:0-263 GCF_001605985.2 Dendrobium catenatum | reverse complement strand
ATTCTCTATCCGAATCAATCTAGACCATTTATTTCAAACCGTGGAAGATTAGATAGTGGAGGATTCCCACTAACGTGGTTAAGTGATTCCCGCACTACCACAATCATTTGCAATGATTATGTAAAATGATTGCTACAGTTTGAGGTTGCCAATTAGAGCCAGCCACGTGTCTGACTGCAGTAGGCCCTGCTTTTATTAATTATTAATTAATTTTTAAATCCTTTTTAAATTCAAAATTTTTAAATAATTACTAAAAATTATTT
>NW_021381554.1:0-204 GCF_001605985.2 Dendrobium catenatum | reverse complement strand
CCTCGGGGTCTTCTACCAATAGGACTTGGAGTGATTTTTCTTTGCACCTATGCCCTGGCCCAAACTTCTCATCACACCTGTAACATAGCCCCTTGGCTCTTTTATCCTTCAGCTCTGTCTCAGTGAGCCGCCTGAACTCCCCTTTGGCCGGTGCACTCCGATCTGTTCTTCTCCTCCTGCCCCCAAGTGAGTACCCTTGGCTCC
>NW_021381553.1:0-259 GCF_001605985.2 Dendrobium catenatum | reverse complement strand
CAATCAAAGAAAGGTGGTTAGTCACATTCACAAAATAACATCTCTTGTTGGTTCTACTGTTCAAGACCCCTCTTTGATCCATGATTCTTGTGTTGAGTATTTTAAGAATGCGTTCAATAAAGATTTTTACACCAATTTTAACCTCAATTTTTCTTTTATTCCCACTATCAATTTTGTAATGGATAATTTGTTGCTTGCTCTGATTCCTTTTCAAGAGGAAATTTGGAAAACTATTAAAGTTATGAATATTGACTCTGTG
>NW_021381552.1:0-317 GCF_001605985.2 Dendrobium catenatum | reverse complement strand
CCAAAGATTTTAATCTCTTTAATCTCCATTAAAATTGAAAGTTCCAGGCCAGTTATCAGAGCTTCGTACTCAGCCTCGTTGTTTGTACAAGGTTCTGATAAATGGTAGGAAAATTGCATCATTCCCTTATCTGGTGTTATGAATACTAGGCCAACTTCGGCTTTCCCGGGAATAGTAGATTCAGGTGTTTTACCCCGTTGAGAGGACGCAGCACCGTCAAAATACATTTCCCAGGTTTGAGTAGTGGCTTCCTCAAAACTCATGATTTGCTCATCAGGTGAATCATCGTTTAGAGGAGATTCCGCCAGCAACGGGTG
>NW_021381551.1:0-342 GCF_001605985.2 Dendrobium catenatum | reverse complement strand
ATTCAAAACTACTTTCAAAATACAATGGGCAATTTCATCAAGCACGAATAAATAGAGAACCAGCAGTTACTGACTCCCCCATCTCAGGGTTGCCTAACTCCCCCTCTTTTCTTTCTATCGCGCAGAAGGAGGCGCGCGAGCCCTAAGATTTGAAGAGATATTTAAGAGAGAGAAAGAGGAGTGTCTGATATTGTTCGATGTAATTATTTCCTCGTCTCCTTTCGTTTTAACCGTTCTCAATGTCACCCCCATTGCTTTTTATCCTTTGCGTGCTTAAATTTCATGTGTATGCTATAGCAGTTTTAATAGTTTCAGTGATTTTAATTTCAGTGTTTGCATAGC
>NW_021381550.1:0-540 GCF_001605985.2 Dendrobium catenatum | reverse complement strand
TCCTGATTTTCATCAATATTTTCCACATTTGGCACTTCTAGAGGATTATTCACAGCAGAGCCATGCCTCACACTGTCATAATTAGCAGTTTTTTTTAATTATGGATGAAGTTTGAAGCAATCCACGTTCGCATGCCCGTGCACTTTACAATGCGTACAGAAATCTAGTATTTTTTCAAACTCAGCTTTTTGTAAGTAACCATAAGCAGAGCCATGCCTCCTTGGGATGTTTTTTCGAAATATCAACTTCAACCAGAACTCTGGCAACCGAAGGCCGCGTTCTCGACGCCGTAGCCTGATCCGTCTGTAGCGGTCTACCAAAAATGGTACCCAAAGCATGTAAAACCTTAGGATTAAAGAAATGCAAACGTAAATTAGGAAACGGAATCCATATAGGAACGATCGGAGATTCTTCCTTATTCCTTAATGTCAAAAAAAGGCGTCCATTTTAGCACACGCATTTGGCAATTATGAATGAAATAGGATCTTCTAGCAAACACTCTGCTATAGTCTAAATCATTAGACAATTGAATAGCCACAT
>NW_021381549.1:0-292 GCF_001605985.2 Dendrobium catenatum | reverse complement strand
AGGAGAGGTAAGTAGCTAAGGGGTATAATCAAATTGATGGAATTCATTTTTAGGAGACCTTTTGCCCCTATAGCTAGACTAGAATCCATTAGAGTGTTGTTAGCCTTTACTTGCTTTAGAGGATTCAAGTTATATCAGATAAATATTAAGAGCACCTTCCAAAATGGGGTAATTAAAGAAGATGTATATGTTGAGCAACCCCCAAGTTTTGAGAACTTTAAATTTCTAATAATGTATTCAAATTAAAAAAAAAAGACATTATATGGATTGAAACAAGCACTTAGAGCTTGGC
>NW_021381548.1:0-205 GCF_001605985.2 Dendrobium catenatum | reverse complement strand
AGGTGGCAAGACCATATTGGATTTTTGTTTAGCTTATCATTTTTCAATTGCTAATACTTTATTTAAGAAAAGGAATGAGCATCTCATCACTTATAAAAATGGATATAGTACAACCCAGATTGACTATTTTCTTATTAGAAAATTAAATCATTTAGAATGTAAGGATTATAAAGTTATTCCGAGTAAAAATTTATGTACCCAACAT
>NW_021381547.1:0-218 GCF_001605985.2 Dendrobium catenatum | reverse complement strand
AAGTGTAGGGTGATGTATTAATTCTGCTCACTAATCCCCGCCTTTCATTTGTGTAGAATGGAAATGCAGGACACGCCAATGACCGTCCAACTGGGACGAGGAGCTAGGATCCAACTGGCGAATGCTGTCATTGAAGCTGGAAATACTGGAGCCACCATCCACTTTGGTGGGCTCGAATTCTCAGCAGCTACTGCAAGGGCTGCAGCCGTTCCTGTGTA
>NW_021381546.1:0-248 GCF_001605985.2 Dendrobium catenatum | reverse complement strand
ATCTTTAGGCAAAGGGTTTTTTATTTCCAAATTTTTTCCACATTTTCTTCCAAATTTTCTTCCAAATTTATTTTATCAATCTTTTGAGAGTTAATCTCAATCTCATCTTCTACCACATTTGACTCTTCCATTTTTCCATATTTATCAAATACAACATGTGTGCTCTCCTGCACTATCAAAGTTCTTCTATTGAATACTCTATAAGATTTTCTAACACTTGAGTATCCAATAAAAATTCCTTCATCAGA
>NW_021381545.1:0-2655 GCF_001605985.2 Dendrobium catenatum | reverse complement strand
TCGAATTGAACACGGTATGGTCACTTTCTCAAGCCGTGAATTATGCAATGAAAATTGAAATGCAATCCACTTGGCAAAGCAGGAGCAACTATAGCAGGAAAGCTGTGGAGTCCGCAGCCGACTCTAATCGGATGGGTAGTATGAAATCAGCTACTTTCAACAGACAACCCGTCACTAGTCAGGCGAGCCCTTCACAACCATTAGCAATTAACAAACCTGAGGAGGTCAGAGGAATTCCAAAATTCAAAGGGCCAACCAAAGATAATCCGTATGCGAAGCCGTCCACCATCAAGTGCTTTCGGTGTTTCCAACAAGGACATAAGTCCAATGAATGTCCATCACGCGGTCAATTGCAATTGTTAGATGGGGAATTCGAAGAGGGAGAAGATGAGTCCGAGGATAGACAGACCAATCTGGTAGAAGAAGTTGCCGGGGATGAAGGGGAACCACTGGTGTTTGTTCTACAACGACTTCTACTCGCTCCTAGACAGCCGAATAATTCTCAGAGAAATGCTCTCTTTAAAACCAAATGCACTATCGGTGGAAAGGTATGCAGCCTGTTGATTGATAGTGGGTGTACAGAGAACGTGATATCCAGGTCCGTGGTACAAGCGCTCCAGCTCAAGACAACTAAAAGCTCCAATCCATACAAAATCAGCTGGGTGAAGAAGGGGGTGGAGTTGACAGTTTCTGACTTGTGCAGAGTGCAGTTTTCTATTGGAAAATATTACATAAGCGAGGTCCTTTGTGATGTCATAGATATGGATGTTTGCCATGTCATATTGGGTCGCCCATGGCAATTTGACGTGGGGGCAATGTTCGATGGGAGAGCAAATACTTACACCTTCGACTGGAAGGGGAAGAAGTTACGGCTACTACCGGATCCCACAGGCAAAGAAGCTGCTCCTCCCACGGACAAAGCAGCTCTGTTCGTGGTCCCAGGCAATGCATTGCTTAATGCATGGAAAGAGTCGTCTGATATTGTGGCTCTTATTGTCAAAGAGCAAGCCACAACCGTGAGCAAGACTGAATTGCCACCAGCGGTGAACCAACTATTGCAGCAATATTCAGACGTTTGCCCTCAGGAGCTTCCAACGGAACTTCCCCCACTGCGATCCATAAATCATCAAGTTGATTTGCATCCCGGGGCCACTTTACCCAACATCCCTCATTACAAGATGAGTCCCACGGAACACCGAGTTTTGCAGCAAATTGTGGATGACTTGCTCCAAAAACAACTTATACAGCACAGTTTAAGTCCTTGTGCAGTCCCGGCTCTTTTGGTGCCAAAAAAAGATGGCAGTTGGCGAATGTGCATTGATAGTCGGGCAATTAATAAGATTACAGTCAAGTTCAGGTTTCCAATGCCAAGATTGGACGAGATGATGGAAAGGCTGGTCGGCTCTCAGGTATTCTCCAAATTGGATCTGCGCAGTGGGTATCACCAGATACGTATTCGTCCTGGGGACGAATGGAAGACAGCATTTAAGACCCGGGAAGGACTTTATGAATGGCGAGTCATGCCGTTTGGATTATGTAATGCTCCCTCAACCTTCATGAGATTAATGAATGAGGTTTTGAAGCCGTATTTGAACAAATTTTGTGTAGCCTACTTCGATGACATCCTAATTTTCAGCAAGAGCTTGGGTGAACATTTGGAGCATCTGAAAAGCATACTTGAAACGCTGAGGCAGAACAAACTCTATCTAAATCTTGCAAAATGTGATTTTGCCAGCGAAATAGTGGCATTTCTCGGTTTCAAAATCTCGGCGGAGGGAATTAGCGCCGATCCACGGAAGGTGGCTGCAATTGTGGACTGGCCAAATACACAATCATTCACAGATATTCGGAGCTTTCACGGACTCGCAAATTTCTACCGAAGATTCATTAAAGATTTCAGCATCATCTTGTCTCCAATCACAGATGTTCTGAAACAGAAAAATTTCATGTGGGGAGAAGAACAGCAACGAAGTTTCGCTAAAATCAAAGAAGCTCTGTCCACTGCACCGGTGCTAGCATTACCAGACTTTGATAAGCCTTTTTCCGTAGAAACTGATGCGTCAACTACCGGAATTGGCGCCGTGCTGACTCAAGATAATAGGCCGGTTGAATTCTTCAGCGAGAAGCTGTGCTCATCCCGACAGCGTTGGTCTGTATACGAGCAGGAGCTATATGCTGTAATTCGGGCACTTAAACAATGGGAGCACTATTTGCTGCACCAGGATTTTGTTCTATGCAGTGACCACAAGGCCTTGCAATACATCAACACTCAAAAAAACATCAATCGGATGCACGCAAGATGGATCTTATTCCTACAAAAATTCACTTTTGTGTTAAAACACAAGAGCGGCACACAGAACCGGGTTGCTGACGCTTTGAGCCGTCGGTCTATGCTGATAACTCAGCTAAAGGCTGAATTCGTGGGATTGGAATGTCTGCAAGAACTGTACGCAGAAGACGAAGACTTCGCCGGAAGTTGGTTGAAGTGTATAAACAAAGAACCAGATGAAGATTATTCAATCCGTCACAGATTCCTTTTTAAAGGGAATTTGTTATGCATACCAAAATCATCTTGGAGGCAGCACCTCATCCAAGAGGTCCACGGTGGCGGATTATCAGCCCACGCAGGCAGGGACAAGACTATTTTTCAAATGA
>NW_021381544.1:0-421 GCF_001605985.2 Dendrobium catenatum | reverse complement strand
GGATCCCCTTCCTGTAGTAGCCTGCACAAAATACAAAACAGTATCAATACGAGCACAAAATCAAAACTAAAAAAAAAGAGGGAAGAAAGTGTACCTGAGCCCGAGAAGTAACCGTAGAAAGTCCGGAGAAGCGAGAGTCCAGCAAACTGAGAAAGATGCAAGCAGATATAAAAATGCTAGAAACAAAGGTGACAACAGTGGCAAAAGAAGAGCAAAAGGTGACAATGCTATCTACTAGCATTGATCTATAAAGTAATAATCTAGGGATCTGAGTATGAAGTACTCTATCACTATCCTATAGATCTCTACACGACCAAGAGCAGAAATATCAACTGTACTGAAGATTATAAGTGCATCTAAAAGATCTACAAAAACACAAAGGTGGACTTTTGGAGACCTACAAAATGAAGATCTCAGTGTG
>NW_021381543.1:0-280 GCF_001605985.2 Dendrobium catenatum | reverse complement strand
AATAGGATCTTTTAGAGAATCAAAAGGGAATGGATCAGGATTGAACAATTATTAACAGAGTCAAAGGAGGAGAGGTAGGGGACACCTAGAGATTCCAGAACCATCCGGAAGTGTCCCAACTTAGTCTAAATGTTGGGCTTTACATTTTAGGATTGAAAAGAGGTTTAATTTGAGTTGAACATTTTATTAGAAGTTTGGGACTATATTCCCGAAATTGGGGTCTTATAATCAAAGATCTGCCCTGGATCCTAAATCTAATTTGGACGCTGGACCACAGCCG
>NW_021381542.1:0-276 GCF_001605985.2 Dendrobium catenatum | reverse complement strand
ACATCAAACTAATTTAATCCAATAATCTTTTCTTTTAGGTTAGGATTCTTTCTTCTCGTAGGATTAAACGAGCTAGTCATGTAAAACAGCCTTCATGGAACCAATGTTTAAAATTACGTATTCAGGTATTGAGGTGATTTTCATTCATGGAACCAAAATATCTCAATAATAAGATAACATGAAATTTAGTTTAACTCAAAATTCTATCTTTCCCAAATCCAGTATTCTTTTCATTAACGTATAATTCCAATTTTCAAAGATAATTAGCAATGACAT
>NW_021381541.1:0-236 GCF_001605985.2 Dendrobium catenatum | reverse complement strand
TTACTGTCAAATAATAATAAAAATAATATTAATAATTCTAAAAGGAGAGCATATAGTAGACTTGTAGGTGCATTAAAGGGTTATATACTCTTGAATCAAGTTAGCCTCCGTTCATTTTTTCTTCTTAAAATTTTCCGGACGAGCTCTGACTGATAACTAAGGCTTCGTTTGGGACGGCTTTTTTAATGCTTTTTAAAACGGAGTTTTAGTACAAATTTTTTTATTTTTGTACTAAA
>NW_021381540.1:0-649 GCF_001605985.2 Dendrobium catenatum | reverse complement strand
CTGGGATCGTCCTGGGACGATCAGTTGAAGGTTTGCTTCAGAATTTGCCCAGATTGCTCCAGGTGATTTTCCTCCCAGGATCGGCCGGGCTGATAGGGGAATCGTCCCAGGCCGATCAGTTCAGTGCAAAAGATAGAGAGCAGGACTTTTTCAAAATTAATTAATTATCGTCCCGAGGATCGTCCAGGGAATCGGTCGGGACGATGGGTTTTTGGTCTGATCGTCCGGGACGATCGAGGTGATCGGCCGGGCCGATCTGAGCATTACTTAAGAAAATCAGGTCATTTCGAGGAGAGAGAAAAATAAATTTATAAATCAGATTTCAGATCCGAGGAAAGAGAAAAAAGGAAAGAAAAGGAAAATTTGATTTCGGGAAGACGCGGGTCCATTTTCTTTCGACGAGACTGTTGAAGATATTGTTGTACTCAAGATAAGGCACAATATGCCTTTCTCAATTTTCAGAACCGTCGTGTTTGGCGGTATTATCTGTCCGGAATTAATTTTTGTTAGTGATTTTTTTTCGTATTTCCCGTCTGGTTCAGTTTTTACCGCATAATTTTCCGTATGTTGTTGACGTGCGTGCCGAGTGTGCACATTTTGGTTATTTTCTGTAGATTTTTATCCGGGTATTTTGAATTCGGCGGTGTTT
>NW_021381539.1:0-415 GCF_001605985.2 Dendrobium catenatum | reverse complement strand
ACGAATTAATTTTTGATCATCTGTACGAAAATTTTTCGTATGTTTGATTGGTCTAGTCAAAAAGCCTGTACGAATGGACGTATCATAATTTGTGTTGATTACGAAAAGCCGTTACATTTTGGATGAATTAGATCGTCTGTACAAAATTTTTTCGTCCATACGAACGATAATTTTTGTCCAGGACGAACTATTTTCGTCCAGGACGAACATATCATTTTTCTTTAAATAGGAAGGCTTTCTAACTCAATAATCACATCTCCAAACTTCACTTTCAATCCCTTTCAACTTCAAATCAACAATGGCCTCCTCAAGCAAAAGACAAAAGGTGTTGGCTAAGAAGCCTCATAGAAATGCCTCTGAAAACTCCCTGTCAAAAGCAAATGATGAATATTTTCCTCGTTTTGCCTCTGCCAAA
>NW_021381538.1:0-340 GCF_001605985.2 Dendrobium catenatum | reverse complement strand
TTCAAATGCCACCCAAAATCCAAAACTCCACAAAAATTCCAAATATCCAAAGTCCATTTCAAATATTCCAAAGCTCCATTCAAAATACCCATAAAAATTCAAAAAACCAAAAACTCCACAAAAATTCCAAAAGTCCAAAAATATTTAAAAATTGAAATAAATCCATCAAAAACTTAAAGTAAAATACATCCACCCTCCGCAATAGTTTACCGGGGCGAACAAATTAAAGTTTACTTCAACTCACAAAGAGCTAAATGCCTAGTCGAAAATATCACTAGGATCTATTCACAAACAATCTTTTACCAGTAAGGACGTGGTACGTGTCCTCTAACCGGTAGTT
>NW_021381537.1:0-209 GCF_001605985.2 Dendrobium catenatum | reverse complement strand
TTTTTCAATGATTAATGTACAATTTATATTAAAAATTTAAATAATTAAATTCAAAATCATTAGTAGTTTGATATTAAAAAACTTATAGTCAAATTAAGCTTTTTGACTAAAAAAAAATCCATAGGCACAAAATGTGATTCGAGTTGAATTCAAATGAGCTGATATCAAGTACTTGAAAGATAATTTAAAACTTTATGGCATTAATTGAA
>NW_021381536.1:0-461 GCF_001605985.2 Dendrobium catenatum | reverse complement strand
AAAAGGTTTTAAGGAGTGGGCGGACCTCTTCAGGAATGGGTTCACCTATTTCTTCATGGGTTTCTCTAGCCACTAGAGCGTACATGGTGGTTCCTTGGTTGATCTCATCTTCCACCTCCTTTGCAGTTAGGAGGTGTAGCTCTTTGTTGTGTTTGGCAGGGGTAGGCTTAGCTTCCGTCTTGGGGGGTTTTGTGATGGGGACATCGATCAAAGGTTCAAACATGTGTATTGCCGGAAGCATCACAGATCGATGGCCATGATTCAGAATTTATATTTCTAGTTGTTTATGCTTTTTTTTTTATTTCTTCCCATTGTACCCTTATGTTGAGTTGAGTTATGTTGGGGCTCTGAGGGCAATTTGGTCTTTATTTATTCTTGTATGTTGAGACCTATATATATGAGTCATTTCTTTTATAAGAGGTTAATGAATTATTGATAATGAAATTTCTTTATGTTCTTGT
>NW_021381535.1:0-280 GCF_001605985.2 Dendrobium catenatum | reverse complement strand
ATGATTAACTTCTTCACATTTAAATCTCTAATTATCATAAATCCTGAAATATGTTACCAAACAGTTTCTCATTATTTAACATTTGCCATACCAAAAATTTACAGGATTTAATACCCCCAGGATTTACTAAATTCGGATTTATAGGATTTAGTAAATCCCAGTTGTTGGGGTTGTTTGGCAACAAGATTTAGCATAAATCCAGCTAAACAGGATTTCAACTCTGCATAAATCTCACAGCGGAATAAATCCATCGTTGCCACCTTTTTGCGATAAATCCCGG
>NW_021381534.1:0-299 GCF_001605985.2 Dendrobium catenatum | reverse complement strand
ACGAATGGATTCGTACAGTACGAATGGATTCGTACAGTACGATCTATTCACAAAATTATCCACATAGCTTGTATCGTACGGTATGAATTAAAATTGTACAGTACGATCTCCAGAGAATAATTTTAATTACATTTTACAGTTAAAAAAAACAACTCTCCACTTGTGTATGTGCATGGTTTCTCTTACTCTTACGCATTTTGTGTCCAGACTCAATAAAGTAAAAATAAAATAAATGGAAAAATACAATGTTTGACTCATACTACTAATCTACCCGATCTTGAGTCTTCCTTTCTTCCTGA
>NW_021381533.1:0-233 GCF_001605985.2 Dendrobium catenatum | reverse complement strand
AAATACATAAATTACAAATTGTGATTATTTTCATGATTATAACAGATCAATATGTATGAAATGGATCATCTAGTATTTTATTAATCGTACTGCATGATTAGTTAAAAAAAAGAACTTTTTTTTTCAATCACCAACTCATTACCTTGAGTGTTTGTGTGTAAAGTTACTTAGCTTTAGGATCCACAATAATACTTATTTGACTCAAGAAAGGTAAGAGTTCTAAAAAAGCAAAA
>NW_021381532.1:0-897 GCF_001605985.2 Dendrobium catenatum | reverse complement strand
ATTGTTTGGACGCCTGTGTATAGCAAGATGGATCCTGAGGTGCTAGAGAATGAGACATGCTTATAATTTATTTGGGTTTTAAGCTTCCTGTTTTGAAACGGGTAAGCATCGAATGCGTCGGCTGAGGAATTATAGGAGAAGTATTGGAGACGGAAGGTATGGGATCGGCTGAAGTTGTATCCGGGACATTGGAAGGAATGTTCTGTGGAGAAAACGGCTGACTTAGATTATCAGTATGAGAAGTAGAACTGGACGAAGTTGGAATTTGTTGAGAAGTGAGTGGAACTAATGTCAAGGGAGTAGTTAAAGAAGAAGAAGAAGAAGGAGGAAGTGTTTTATGTAAAGTTTGAAAGGGGAAAATATGCTCAAAGAATTTAACATGACGAGAGATGAAAATTTTCTGTGATTCCAAATTGTAGCATTTGTAGCCTTTAGCATTTGAGGCATAACCAAGGAAAACACAAGGAGAAGATTTGGGATCAAATTTGTTCTTAGGAAGGTTTGGCAACCATGGGTAACATAAGCAACCGAAAGTTTTGAAAAAGGAATAATCTGGTGGCTTATGATAAAGACGTTGAAATGGAGAAATCTTAGGAATTGGAGAGATGGGAAGACGATTTAAAAGGAAAATGGTAGTGATCAAAGTATCAGGCCAGAAGGAATAGGGAATGTGTGCATCATGTATAAGACTACGTAGAGTTTCAATGATATGCCGGTGTTTTCTCTCAGAAATACCATTTTGTTCTGGTGTGTAGGGGCAAGACAGTTGATGAATAATGCCAGCATTTTGCAAAGTAGTTCGAAAAGAGGCATTTACAAATTCCCCACCATTATCAGAACGAAGTATTTTAATGGAATTATTAAATTGATTTTCCACAGACGCTTTAAAAATAAGAA
>NW_021381531.1:0-227 GCF_001605985.2 Dendrobium catenatum | reverse complement strand
ATGATTTTAGGTGATCACCCGATTCGTTGAAAACACCTCGAGGAACTTCCTCCCACCACGCTAGAGAAAAGCGTGTATAGGTGGTCGTTTGGTCGCGTTGCAAGCATTGAAAGCGGGATCTCAGAGTTTTAGAGTTTAGAAAGGTTATACCTGCGCGGGGTCGTCGGCACGTGTTGGCTCAAAAAATAGAGGGAGAGAAGTTCTCTTCTTGTTTTTTTTTTTAAATT
>NW_021381530.1:0-245 GCF_001605985.2 Dendrobium catenatum | reverse complement strand
TTTTCACTGATGCTTTGATTTATAAGATGAACTATGCTTACGTTTAATGTTTCCTTAGAAATGGTATTGGTTTTTACCCAAATACTCTTTCTTTGATTATTTTTGAATAGTTGGGTTTTCTGCTTTTGATTACATGGCTGAGTTGGGGTTAACAGTTACATGTTGATTGGGTTTCTCAATTTGTCTTAGTTTTTGGTTGAATTGAAATTATTCTGGTAGTTGTTTTGTGTGGAGAGAAAATAGGC
>NW_021381529.1:0-310 GCF_001605985.2 Dendrobium catenatum | reverse complement strand
ACCTTCAAATCACTATAGGGATCTATCCTAGGCTTGCATTGGGGCAAAATCAGTGGCTCTACACTCCTTATCCTAAACATCATCAGCACACCAAAAATCACACCCTAAATCCCATTGGATAGGTCCATATCCCTTTTTGAATTTAAGGGTCAAACCATGACCCTTAAACTTAAAAAATTAGGTAAAATGCCCTTGAACAACATAAAACAGGGAGATAAAATTTGGACATGTCAAAAACATGTCCAATTTCAATCTCCCAAAATTCCAGACCTAGTAGACATGTATTTAAAAAGTAATTAAAGAAATTCAT
>NW_021381528.1:0-472 GCF_001605985.2 Dendrobium catenatum | reverse complement strand
ATTTTGGGCACGGGAAAGAAGGAGCGCTGTAGCGGGCATTGTAAGGGAGTGACCCTTACATTGCAAGGAGAGGAGACAGTGCAAGACTTCCTACTGTTAGACTTGGGAAGCACTGACGTGATACTGGGGATGCAGTGGCTCCAATCCTTGGGTGAGATGAAGGTAAATTGGAAGAAGTTATACATGGAGTATGGAAAGGAGAGCAGGAGAGTGACACTACAGGGAGACCCCAGCTTATGCAGAGCCAGAGTGGCCTTGAAGTCCATCTTCAGGACTTTGAGAGATGAAGGAGAGGGCTATTTGATAGAACTACAGCAAGTAGACGGGGAAGCAGAAAGGGAGTCAGAAGTCATACCGGAGGTGGTCCAGGATCTTCTACAGCAGCACTCCACAGTGTTTCAGATGCCCAAGGGCTACCACCTGTCAGATCTAAAAAGCATGCTATTGTGTTGAAGGCAGGGGTAGCACCCAT
>NW_021381527.1:0-365 GCF_001605985.2 Dendrobium catenatum | reverse complement strand
TAAATCCATAGCTGCTCAATGTATAGAAGCAGATTTCAATAGCAAACCTGATGAAGGTCCCTGGAATTGGTTGAAAGTTATTAAACTAAGACCTTCTATTGAATTATTTTGGTGGAGATTATACAACAAAGCTATTCCTTTATGTGAATTCTTAGTTAAAAGAAAAATTTCAAATCAATCAAGCTGTCCGAGAGGTTGTGTAGAGAATGAAGATAACTACCATATAACTGCTAGATGTGGTAAATTACAGAGATGTATCACCCTGCTTAATAATTGGGGGTTCTATATGTCGGTATTTGAAGATTTTAATTCTTGTTTGGATGGATTACTTAAAGCCTCTACTAATAATCCACTATTAGCAAACA
>NW_021381526.1:0-263 GCF_001605985.2 Dendrobium catenatum | reverse complement strand
ATATGTGAAGGGCAATTATGGGGGAGTGGATTAGTAGATGATTGAGTCCCAATCATTGACTAATCGCTTTATTAGACGTATTTACTTTCTTCTTATCGTAGTTTGTATGTGTAGGATGCACCGCCATTTAGTGTAGGCTCTCCTAGATCTAAGGATATGGTGTGTTTACTATTTTTTGTGTTACCATGCATTATTACCTTGAGAGTTAGTTCAAAACTCTACTTAAACTCTTACAACGTAGTGATACCTTAAGGACAATAATT
>NW_021381525.1:0-1255 GCF_001605985.2 Dendrobium catenatum | reverse complement strand
CATTTGTAAATTATAAGTTTTTAAATGAGAGGGAGTAATTGTAATTGAGTGAAAAATCACAACACACACTCTTGGGTAACACTTTTTGTAAACTGATCGTACAGGATGAACCTGGTTCGTACGGGACGAACCTGGTTCTTATGGGACGATCATGTCACTTAACCCCTCAAAAGAGCAATCGATCGAACAGGCGGGCAGAAAATTCTCTAAGTCCTAATCGTCCAGGACAAATTTAATATTCATCCCAGGACGAACGTCTCTGGATTCTAACCTTGCACTGTTCGTCCAGACAAAAAATATGTTTCGTACTTGGACGAAGCTCTCTATATGAGATCGTACAGGACGAAATTAATTTTCGTCCCTGGACAAAACTCTTTGTATGCGATCGTACAGGACAAAATTTATTTTCTTCCTTGGACAAAATGCTCTATATAAAATTGTCCCAGGACGAAACCTGTTCGTCCCAAGATGAACTGAACCGACTTACGTCAGTTGGTTACGTCCTGTAGAATTTTGGGAACTGACCTATGTAATAATCATTTCGTATCGGACGAACATAGTTCGTACGGGACGATGAGCGTATACGAACATAGTTCGTACCAATATACATTAGGATCGTTTCCGACACTTTAAGTAAAATCGCCAAGGATGATCCATGATCGTACGGGACGATCCACTTCGTACAGAATTAAAAACTTGTAGCCTTTGGGCAGTTTTTCTTATCTTTTGTATATATAGTTCAAATTAGACTGCCACCCAATCTTTTTTGCTCATTGATCTTCGTGCCTATTGGAAGAAGAGCAAAGGAGAGAGTGAGAGAAAGCATTCAAAGAAGGATTTCTACCACTGGAGCGTGAAGGCTTTGCAAGGTGTTCAAAGATAAGATTTCCTACTTGTGATTTGAGATTACTTCACTCTTTTTCTTTCTTCCTACTAGATTTCTTGGGAAGAGATCTGTCAAGGAGATCCATCTCTCTGCCGACACTTAAAAAGTGTGAAAGGATGAAGGGTTCTCAGCCCACACTAGGAGAGTATGAAAGGACGAAGGGTTCTCTGCCGACACTTGGAAAGTGTGAAAGAACGAAGGGTTCTCTACCCACACAAGGAGAGTGTGAAAGGATGAAGGGTTCATTGCCCACACTAGGAGAGTGTGAAAGGACGAAGCGTTCTCTGCCCACACTAGGAGAGTGTGAAAGAACGAAGGGTTCTCTGCCCACTCTAGGAGAGTGTGAAAGGATGAAGGGTTTTCTGCCCA
>NW_021381524.1:0-385 GCF_001605985.2 Dendrobium catenatum | reverse complement strand
CTTTGGATTTGAGTCTGGATTTCTGGATTTGGAATGGCTTTTAAGTTTGAATGATTAATGTTGGAGTATCCAAATCATTTATAATCATGTGGTGATTGATAATGAATGGATAGGGTCAAATCTAGATTAAAGGTAGGATCAAAGTCTAGGTTGAAGTTTGGATTGTCAAATTGTTTGGATCAAAGTTTGGGTATGTTTGAGGCTTGAATGAAGTTTGAGATTTGAGCTGAATGAAGCTTGAGATTTGAATTGATCAAGGGTTGAGATTGACTTGAAGTTGGAGTTGATCAAAGGTAGGGATTTATTTGAGTCTGAAGTTAATCAAAGGTAGGGATTGATTCGAGTCTAGAGTTGATCAAAGGTAGGGATTGATTTGAGTTTGGAA
>NW_021381523.1:0-528 GCF_001605985.2 Dendrobium catenatum | reverse complement strand
ATAAAAATTCATATTATAATTGTGGGTTCCAAAAATTTGTGCCTCGACCTCTCTACCATTTTTTTTGTTGGCGAGGGGAGTTTTAATGAGTTTATGTTTCAGGGTAAATTTTCAGAAGTCGTATTAGGTTTTTAGATAAGATACTACCGTAGATTTTGCCCTAAATTTGCGAGGACTTTATGATGAGTTCTGGTTTCTTATAGGCGCAAGCCCCTATAGTTAATTACCCCTCCCGATAATGAGAGAACTTTTGATTAAACCTAGTTGTTGGATAAACACTAAGTACCCAACATATGCCAAAACATAATTAGATATTGAAAATTGAAATTTTATCACCGTGTACTTAAAGAAGATGGTGAGGGAATGATGATGAATCTCATCAAGATCTCATGGTTCCATCATTCTGAGTCATCATGATCCTTAGTCTACTTAGTCAGAGGAAGTAGTTGACCCAACCTAACCGAAGAATTCTTTTCGGCAGTCATGAGTTACTTCATACAAAGGTACCTTGTAGACTTGAGGTGAATG
>NW_021381522.1:0-301 GCF_001605985.2 Dendrobium catenatum | reverse complement strand
CCGGCCTGGATTAGGGAGCCAGCTAACCACCTAAGCGTTTTAAAACCATGTATCCAGTCTCTTATAAAAGATGGGTAGGGATGTTGTTTAAGTTTTAAGGAATTAAGGGCCGACATCTTAGACAGATCCTAATTGGCCCTCAACTTATGTATGGTGAAAAATGTCTAAAAAATGCAATTAATATTTTAGACTCTTTTTAATTTGTATTTAATGCAATGCATGCTAATTGACTCGAATGCATAAAAATGAATATGAAGCAGTTTCAAAATCAGGCTTAGAAAATAGATTTTTCCCTAGAGAT
>NW_021381521.1:0-285 GCF_001605985.2 Dendrobium catenatum | reverse complement strand
GTTAATCATATATTTATAATTCTTACTTTAGTAATCATGTTCATTAAAAGAAACAATTGAAATACAAGTAAATCAAAAGAAAAACGTGTATTATAACATAAAAAATTGTTATATGAGGATGTTGAATTCTTAAAGGATTATAATATTCAATTTTGAAGACTAAAGTTTATGTAAGCTATTTCTTATAATGTTTTATAAATGAATTTCAAAAATTAATTAATTTACAACCAATTTTTAAATGATAAACAATTCAATCTTAACCAATAAGTCAATATTGTTCCAAGA
>NW_021381520.1:0-291 GCF_001605985.2 Dendrobium catenatum | reverse complement strand
ATATACACGAACAACTCAATATTATAATTTCATCAATTAATTTAATCGGCGAAATAAATGCTCTCCAATTTCAAAAATTTTCTTAGAGATCCATATTTTCAAAAATATTTCTTTTCGATTTTTTTTTTCTTCTTTTTTTTTTTTCTCTTTCGTTAATCGGCGAAATAAAAAAGCCGTCACAAATGTAGCCGACCCCACGTAGTGGGACAAAGGCTTGATGTTGTTGTTATTGTTGTATGTTGCAATTATGCATTGCAACTCTCAAAAAGTCCCTTTTCTTATCCATCACGG
>NW_021381519.1:0-1464 GCF_001605985.2 Dendrobium catenatum | reverse complement strand
TGATGAGATTTTGTTGATTAGTAAACCCCACAAGTTGGCATTGGAATTGCATAAAAATTTGTCCGGTAGATCTTATAGGGAGTTGATGTTACAAAAATCTTTATTTACTTCTGTCAAATCAAAAAACAATTTGTTGTTTATGTTTACTTAAGAAAAATAGAGCTTAAATGAGTCTGAAACATCATGAAAATACCACCAAAAGTCCAACTCATCCATAGAAGATTTAAGATTTCTTTACGATAACTTTCTTGTTGTTTTCTAAATCAAATTTTTAGCATAAAAATTTTTTTAACTAAAATTTTTTATACTAGAAAGCTTCTTTAAGAAATAGTAAGAAAGTTGTTGCAAACAAAATTTAAATCAATCAACATCAAAATTACATGATTCAAGGTCCAATAGATCCAAACATTACAAACAATGGAATTTGCTTGGACTGACCTTCTCTTTTGTCAGAGAAATTATTACGTGAGGAGGCCGGATATAGAAAATCGTTTGAAAAGCGTAGTTATTGTTCATCTATGTGCGTTTACTGTTTACTGTTGTGCTTTTCATGTTCACAAAATCGAACGGTTCTGTGTCCGATCTTTACACGTAATAACCTCTCCTTTCGTCACGACTTGGGGAAGGAAAGTGCAGTGGTCGTAACTGTAGGGGTTGAGTGGGCCCTTTGAAAAGTATCATGCTCATCCTGACTATTATAATTTTGAACAGTCACATACATTGTACTCATGGTATTGAAATCTAAAAGGCCAATGTATTTTGTACACCAATTTGAGACATCATTGATGGAAAATGCCATGAATCCACCACCGACGGGTTTGGTTAGCCTCAGTCCTGGTGGGTTGATGGTCAGGAGATCAATTGACTTGCTAAAAAAATGTATGTGGAGGGTGAGCTGAGAAAACTTATAAGCTACAGGAAGAATTCCAAGAGATCAATAATATTCGCAAGAAATCTGCTCATGATATCGGTCAATTGAGAGAGATCTTATAACCTTGCTCTGCTAAACTGCTAATTAATGAAATAATGACTGAATGAGATAAACTGAAGAAATTCAAGAGCAACCAGTCAACACTCTTATCTAATGGTAAGTACTAATTAAAAGATTTTGAATTTAATTCTTGAGCATGTGTTGTGTATATGAATTTATCTTAATTGACTTAAATATCTCAAAAAATAATATGACAGTTATATAATACTTTTCTTCATTCTCAAATCGTGCCGTCATTTAATTGGAAAGGTTACCAAATTATCCAACTCTTGTGCGAGCTCATTTGACAAGCATGGGCATGGGCTAGGGTCAGCATAGGGATGTGGTGAGCAAAATTTGCATATCTGATACCTAAAATTTTAATAATACATTCTTACCACTCATATAAAATTTTAATATCAAATATATCACTAATATATTTCATCATTACCATCTATACCATCCCATAAACTTTAATATTTCATATTTGATCT
>NW_021381518.1:0-240 GCF_001605985.2 Dendrobium catenatum | reverse complement strand
CTGGTGATGAAGGTGCCAACAAGATCTGATCATGCCCGTTTTCCTCCCCGGGATATGTGACGGTGTACAAATTCAGTTTGCGAGCGGGGCTGCGATTTCCATCATCTCCTAAATTGATCGATATTTTGAGTGTTTATGGAGTAAGTTTGTCCCAACTTTCCTACAGAGCCATGTCAATCATAATGGGGCTGATCGTACTTTTCAGAGATCGCAGAGTGGTGCTATCTTCAGAATGCCTTT
>NW_021381517.1:0-618 GCF_001605985.2 Dendrobium catenatum | reverse complement strand
GGTATTGATTATAATTAATACTTATTATTACTGAATATGTATATCGAGATACTATTATTATAATTCATATACTAATATGTATAACTGATGGATTGATATGAATGATTGAATGATAAGACTGATTGAAACTAGGCTAACTAGCTGATGATAAGGTTTTTTTTTGGTTAAAACCCACCTACGGGCCTACGCGTTAATATCGGGAAAAAGATACAAAGTCCTTAAAGGGATCTCTAGCTCACTACTGCTCCACGGAGCTACAAAAAAAATAAAAAAGAAACCTAAGAGCCGGAGTTCCCTACTACTCAAAATTACAATAGAATCTAGAAACATTCTATGAAACAAAAAACAATGAGAGAAAAAATACACTTTCATCGGAAGCCTACGATCAGCACGCGTATCCTACCCAAAACGAGCGCGGAGCTCCAAAAACCTGAAAAACAGGCCTGCAGGGATAAGGTAATAACCCGATGGAGCTGATGATAAGGTTATACTTGTTGATAAATTGATACAATTAACTAGCATATATAACATATATTAATGTATACTTTTCATATCTTATACAAGTTATAACATATTATTTCTTTTTTTACCTTGCATTAATTTTAATTGTAAGATTTA
>NW_021381516.1:0-215 GCF_001605985.2 Dendrobium catenatum | reverse complement strand
TAATGTGATTATTTCTGATGTATTTCTGTACGACTCTGATTATTCTGTACGATTATGTCTGCTCTGTGATTTGAAATCTTTATGATATCTATTCTGAACTCCGATTTGATATGACTTCAGTCTTTCATATCCGATGTTTGATTTCTGCTTGAGCTATTATCTGTTCTGTCTGTTATACGATTTCTGTACGATTGTTCGATTTCTGTACGGATACG
>NW_021381515.1:0-203 GCF_001605985.2 Dendrobium catenatum | reverse complement strand
CCCTAATTTGAGATTACATTTTTTAAACCAGCAAATTTTATTTGGTATGGCTTCTATCTTAGGTCGGCCTTTACAAACTGACCAAGCTACAGCTTCCATTTCTAGACCGTCGGTTGCAAGGGTGTTGGTTGAACTGGATGTTTCTAAGAAACATCCAACTGAAATCTGGATTGGATCTGAAAACAAGGGTTACTTTCAAAAAA
>NW_021381514.1:0-253 GCF_001605985.2 Dendrobium catenatum | reverse complement strand
TGATCCCTAGGGCGAAACACTAAGACGGACAAAGCCTCTGTTAACTAACTCCTGAAGCTGAACTTTCAACTCATAAAGTTCTTTCGATGCCATCCTGTATGAAGCTTTTGATATCGGAGCGGTACCCGGAAAAACATCGATAGAGAACTACACATCTCTATCCGGAGGTAAACCAACCAACTCCTCAAGAAAAACATCAGCAAACTCCCGTACCGTTGGGATCTCAGAAACAGAACCAACCTCCAGGTTCAGA
>NW_021381513.1:0-1979 GCF_001605985.2 Dendrobium catenatum | reverse complement strand
CCAATGAAAATTTGTCACGTCCAGTACCGAGCTTATACCGTGCAGTACTCGGTACCTGAGCATAAACCGGACAGTTCTCCCATCCGATGTCCGCACAGAATAATCTCTCCTCTTGCACCCATGAGCTTAACTTATCTAAATGTTAAGTGATCATAATCCTTTTCACAATAGTGATCACTGAAATATCACAATTATAACTTTTCATTAACCCCGCACGATGCTATAAACTTATCACCTATGATAAGTATCTCATGGGTGCATTTTTCCTTCTTGAAAAACTGACGTCAATCTATCTAAATATAAGTGGAATAAAATATTATTAATATGAAAGACGAATTAATGGAATCATGAAGTATAAGTAGCTCCTAATTTCATTTTTAAATATTTATAAGATAAGCTCTACTCTCTTTAGGGCATCTAAAAAAAATTAGGTATTT
The DNA here is from genome assembly GCF_001605985.2 of Dendrobium catenatum. Lineage (NCBI taxonomy): Eukaryota > Viridiplantae > Streptophyta > Magnoliopsida > Asparagales > Orchidaceae > Dendrobium > Dendrobium catenatum. The sequence goes on along the minus strand of NW_021381513.1, from coordinate 1,542 downwards.
TATTCTAGTTATAATACATAATATTATTCTATTCTTGTTGCTTTCCCTTAAAATATCAAAAAACATTACTATTTAGATCTATCAATTTACATAGCACAACATAGTCATCGATTATTAGGAATATTAAATAAAGAATGAATAAATTGACGGTGATGTTTATTAAATTAGCATTGAATTTAGGCTTTGATATAGCTCATCTTGGACTGTTGGTTGAGAGCTTAGGCTACCAAATAAGAGGTATTGAGTTTGAGTTTTATGTGTGTGATATGTGTATGGGTCTGCCTTAATTGGCCTAAATGTTAAAAAAAAAAAAATTTTGTTTGGGACTTTTTTTTTGTTGTTTTGTAAAGCTGCTTTTTAATATAAAAATTTATGAAAAGTATAAAAAAAATCAATGGTCTATGTAGGGGTAGGGCTGCAAGCGAACCAAACGTTCGACGAGCTACTCGTTGTTCGGTTCGATTAAAGCTCGTTTGCGATCGTTTAATTAACTAAGCAAACAAACTTGAACAATATTTTAAATACTCAATTCTTAAATAAACAAACTTGAACACTAATGCGTTCGGCTCATTTATGTTCGCGAACAACATCATTTGAAGTTCGTGAACAAGCTTGACATTAAGCTCGATAAGAAGCTTGATTCGTGTTCGATTTTGAACTCGTGAATAAGCTCGATAAAAATAATTAATATTTGACTATAGAATTAATAAATATAAATAATAATTACCTTTGTTACATAAGCAATTGCTTTTATTATAAATGTGTTTGTTCATAGATATGTTCATGAACGTGTTTATTTGATAGTTAAAAAAATTCGTTAAATATGTTCGCGAACAAGCTCGATAAACACTAAACGAACAAACATGAACTGAACATGAACCGAACATGAACACTCCTTAATTTAAACGAACCAAACATAAACACAAATGCTAAAGCTCGAACAAACATGAACCAAACATGAATAAGCTGATATTAAATGAACACAAACATGAACACTCACATACTCGGCTCGGCTCGGTTCGTTTGCAGCCCTATGTAGGGGTGTCAAAATCGAGGTTTGGGTCGGGTTCTGGTTGAACTCGAAACTGACCCGGGTTGAAACGGGTCGATCCTAACCCAACTTGGTTATGTAAACAGGTCAGAAATTCGGACCTGCACCCGACCCGTCGGGTAGCCAGGTTGACCCGTCTCGACACAGCTGCATTTTATATAGCATTGGTGCATATTTTTTGCATTTTTATTTCATTACAAATTTTGATGCATTATGATGCAAATTTAAAAAATTGTTTAAAGATGTGGAAGAAATTGAACATATGTCATACAACATAGAAATCAGGATAATTATAAGTAATAGGAATAAATTTTATTAAAAATATAAAGACATCCGTGTGTAAACCTACAAGCAAATTATTTTGTACAAATACTCTATAAACATACACTGGTAATTTTTATCCTAGTATTTTCTATTGAATCAGAATCTCTGAACAAAATAGTGGCTTCTCTCTACTGTGTTCTCGTGGATTATTTCTCCTCCATTCCCAA